>NW_026571140.1:20172830-20436830 GCF_026225935.1 Boleophthalmus pectinirostris
ATATATCATCTAAAATGTTAAGAAAAAAATGTTTTTATTTGTACCATCAATTTAAACCTGATGTTTTAGATGTAGGAAGTATGACATCAACTTCTCTTTAATAATATAATGATAAAATTATCTGGCATATTTGTTAGGAGTGTGACATATCGAGTCATAGGACTCAATGTTTTGTGTTATTACAAAATAGGATATAATCACAGCACAATTTAGAGGTCTGTGATATTAAAAGATTTTAGCCAGTTGCCAACTTGCAGTATAAAATTACAGACCTCAAAAGAGGAAAGCATGTCCATGTATGGTAAAAGCCACTGTACCCCTTACACTACCCTTAAAAACATCACTGACTAGTATTCAAAATAATTTTTTGTGAGGTAATTGGTCAATTCTCTGTGTCAAGTAATACACATTGTGCTATGTAACTGAACTGGGATTTAGGGGCAAGAGTGTGCCCATTTAGTAGTAGCTTGTACAATATGTGGCTGCAATTGATAGTTTGTATGACTGAAATAATTTAGCTTGGATAACACCAAGATAAATTTATAGTGTTAAAAGTAATATGGGGCCAGTTTGTAGGTGTGTGCCAAAAGAGATCCAGTCTCTTCTGGAAAAGAGTACAATATCTGAGTTATATCACCAAGCACCCAACTTCTGTCATGTTAAATGCATGGTCAAAATTTTTTTTAAAAAGCCATTTCATTATTTTATATGTAGTGTAGTGTAGAGTGTAGAATGTCTCTCATGTGCTTGGAAACACTCTGGAATATACTGTATATCTTACTTAAAATAAACTGCTATTAGAGAGTATTTCCATTGCAGCATTGCCAATTCTGTCTGGTCACATCGCACAGTATGGAGACTTGGCAGTAATATTAGAGACGCCTGAGATGAAGAGGTGTGACAAGCACATGGTGCGGAAGGGAGGAGACACTACCTTGTAAGGAATAGTCAACAAATCGTCATGGGCATGGACTAGGACAGTGGCCAGGAAAGCCTCTCCTTATCAAACTACAGAACATCATTATAGATAATATCTATGTGGCTTCTGAAAATGTTTTTTAGTTTTCCGTGGATTCTTTGTAGTGGTCACTTTCTATTCTCAAACATTTCTATTGTTCATTATACCTGAGATGTTTGCCCAATGAAATGTCTGTTTTCCAAAGATATAAATGTTAATATAATTCCCAGTCATCCCAGCTAATTCTTCTGAGTGGTCTTCTTTGCTCTGTTGCTTTGGACTGGTGCTGGCCCGCCTGAGTGGAGAGTGACATCACGAGTACCCCTCGTAAGCAGCTGTCCCTCAACGTCACAGAATGCTCCCGGATCTGACCGTGTGATTGTTTTCCAACTGAGACAGCATGAGCACGTACAAGTCCAAGGCTATAAAGACCACATGTAAGTACTAGTCCTCATTCAAACTCAGTTTTCCAACCAGAGGGAACTAAGACTAAGCTGCTCCAAAAACATTTGAAGGTAGGACATTTTTATTATTTTTATTCTGAAGTAGTTGGTAGGCATTGCATGCAACTTTCAAGGTTTGTGCTGAGTTTACTCAAAGTATAAAACTTTCTTCATGAGTAAAACATTATTCAATTTCATATATTACATGCATTCTATTATACTAGACTATACTTAGAGGCTGTCTCTTCAATGACAGCTTGAACTATATTCCTTCCACCATATTTATCATTATTATTATTTAGGTATTTATTTCGTGCAAGTGATCTTTTCTTTTGTAATTGTTGACTCCCTTATTTTGGGGGTTATTATATCATTTTAGTTTTTTTTCTAATTTGATTTACAAATATTAAAATACTTTTTCATTTTGAAGAATTGCATTGAATATGTAAGAGGGCATTGAATTTGTAAGGATGCATTGGATTTGTAAGGGTGCATTCACATTGGTTTCATCCTGGTTTGAGCCCATTTTAGTCCTGATATACCTTTAATTTGATGCTTTTCTAATCCTGGTTTTGTCCAGGTCTAGCCCAGTTTTAGTTATGGGGTTAAGTCCCACTTTAATCCCATTTTTGTGGGATGTCCTGAGTGTGCAAGTGTGATTGCCTTAATTGTGAATGAATAATACTAAATAACAGAGAAAAGGCAGCATCTTTAGGTATATCCAGATATTTTCTAGATAGTTCTAACTAGAGCCCGACCGATATATCGGTTGGCCGATATTATCGGCTGATATGGGCAACTTTAGGCATATCGGCTATCGGCCGTTATGCTTGCTGATAGGGGCCGATATTTCACGTGGGCATGTTATACCTCATTATAAAGCTTAGACTCTCTACATTCTGTTCATTTAATCCAATTTACAGACAGATAAATGTCCTAATATGTGGCTCCACATCAGTATTTATCTACGGAGTCATTTGTCTGTGTGTGTCCGTACTGTCCCTGAACACACCACAGAGTCGCGTCACTCACGTGTGTTTGTTTACACCCGCAGACACAGATCTAAACATTGAGATTATTTTCTTTTTACGGACAATCGGTTTGAGTCTGGATTAAAAGGACATTTATTAGTGCAGATTTGTGATGTGAGGAGGAGCCTGTTTGAGCGGTGAGTGCTGGAAATATGTCGACTCTGAAGCTAGTTTTTGTCATTTGTTATGGGTTAGCTGCTGTAGCTCCCGCACATAAACAGACTGTTTTCTATTGGTCTGTTCTAAAGTGACTATATTGGCCGTATATTTGCTACTGGACCTGCACTGATATGTAAATGAGCTGTGAACAGACGTGTGAATTATGACATTTGCGCATATAATTAATTACTGCGGCGCGCGCACGTATTTACGGCTAAAGGCTAATAGCTCTACTTTCTTTACTAGTTATGGGTCCGTCGCGAACGAAATGACTCTTAGAACCGGCTCTTTGAAGGGAACGACGGGAGCCTGATCCTTATTGGGAGCCGTGTTTTCTCTTTCTCTCACTTTTTTTCTCTTCACGCCGCGTGCAGATTCGTGGTTTGACAGCGGCAGCGGCTAAAAACGAAACTTTGAGAAATTTGCGTGTACGTAGGATTAAAAAAAATAATAAATTAAAAAAACGAGCATATTTGACTGTAGTTTAGCATAAAATAAATAAGTCCCGGTTTAGTCCTTTTTCAGTCCTGGTTTAGACCTGGTTCAGTCCTGATTCAGTCCTGCTTTAGACGTGCTTTAGTCCTGCTTGCAACAAAACAATCTGAAGAGCCACTTGGGAGCCAAAAGAACCAGCAGCTTTTAGTGAGCCGAGCCAAAGAGAGCCGGTTCTCTAAAAAGAACTGGAATACCCATCACTAGTGTCTAGAATGTGATGCAAAAATGCCATTAAGTCAACCTACTGTCTGTAAATATGATGTAAAGAGGCAGAATAACAATAAATGTTGCCTAAATAAACCCAATTTAAAATCCACCAGAGCCAAACCTAAGTTTTTTAAACAATTCAACATTTACAGTGAATTTTTACATCACTAAATATATCGGTGATTATATCGGCTATCGGCAGCTCCAACTTCCATTATATTGGTTTCATATCGGCCACAGCAAAATCCATATCGGTCGGGCTCTAGTTCTAACTTCTGTGGCCATACTTCACAGATGGAACACACAATTGAGGAATACTGTGCGCACGCTGCTTCGGTGATGGCCAAATTAAACCACCAGAGAACGCAGGCTCAGTTCTGTGACTGTGTCATCAGGAAGGGACTAGGTCAGGTCTACCCTGTGCACAGGTAAGAGTCTGGCAGATGACAGCTTCCGCTATAACTCCTGTAAACTGTTCCATTATTATCAATGCATTTACCTTTTTTTTTATGTGGTTAATCATAAATTTAATGTTTTTCCAGGTGCATCTTGGCTGCCTCCAGCCCAGTGCTTGCTTCTATTCTGGATTCTAGTGGCATTCTTGTAGAGCTGGAGGCCCCTTGTTTATCTGACCACATCCTGGGACATTTGCTGGACTACATCTACACTGGCACTTTACCACACTTGGATTACAACCTTTATTCGTATTTGCTTGCTGCTGCTCAATACCTGGAGATGGATGAACTACAACTAACTATAAGGACTAAGGTGGCAGATACACTGGAATATTACAATACAACTGATGAAGCCCATAGTTTTTCTTTATTACCACCTGGGATAGATTGTTCTAAAAACCCATCAGAATCTCCACTCCACTATTGGAATGATGGTATCTACATGAAAAGCAGACCAGATGCCTTCAATTGTGTAATATCAGAGACTGATCAGACATCTTGTATTACAGGGAGCTCTGGTCAAAAGCAACAACTGTCAACAGTGTGCCAAGACAGGGAGAAGAGTCAGTCATCTGGAGTCATAAAACCAGAGACTGGGCAAGGAAACAAACGGGAAGAGGCCAGACTACATCCATTTGTCTCAACTCAAGTGCAAGAGAATAAACCAACCCAAGTTGAGAGGATACAAGATGTTTGCAAACATGACAACGTTAAAGCTGAAGAAATACAATCAAATTCAGGAGAAGACAAGAGCCATAACTCTTCATGCAGTTCTACATCTGTTATCCGCCATAGCAGCAGAGTAATAAGAGCGCATGAGGAAAATGTGGCTATAAAACTTCCTCATGACACTGAGCCCTGCACTGGCCAGACCCTGACAGGAAGAACATATTGTGCCATTGCTGAAGATACAAAGACCTCAGATCTCCATTCCAACTACCAGGATGTGGAATACATACCTGCTTCTGACAGCAGCTGTAGTGTGAATCTGTTAGGGAACAATAATCCTGACACCTTTCAGAAAGACTCAAATAAAAATGAACAGTATGGAATTTCTACAAAAAATACAACATGTATTTCACAAGTTCACAATGCGGCTAAACTTGTTGATGAAATATCGGATGCAAGAATAAGGTTTAGAGAAAAAAGGATATATGCCAAGAGAAAACTAAAAGAGGAAAACGGTGACAAAAGCAGCAAATCAGCAAAAACTGACATGGCATGTTCTGCTTCTGCTGTGACTGAAACCTGCACAGATTATTTCTTTACTTCTGAACAAAACGCACAGCTGGAAAACAAAAATACAACAACAACATTATATAGGAGTCTATCAGAGCCACCAGAAGGAAACACGTGTCTGCCTGCTTATACTGATACTCAACGTTCATACAGTGGGCATCTTTTTTACCACTGTGAATCCATGACTAGTCACATATCATTTGCACCCAATTTCAGCCCTACATTTTCAGACAATGATCCAACTACAACATTAGACGAAGGGCAAGTTGTTTTGTTGGATATTAGTTCTAAGTCATCTGACACGTTGGTGTCTTATAAACGCACTTCAGAAACACATGCAGCTGGTGGTTTAAATGAAATAAAGAAGGATCATGATAAGACTCAAAACAGTAAAGGAGCTAATAATAGTATAACATATTGTCATGAAGAAGGAGTGGATATCTTGACGAGCTGTACTTCTGCTTGTGGTAAAAAGTGTGCACACAATTCAACTGTTTCAATGTCTGTCTCTCATCTTATACCTTCGCCTAGTATGCAACCAAATGTGTCAGACTTGTTGTCACCTGTGCAGCAAACCTTCCAGTGCTCTCTGTGTGAGCGCTCCTTCAGCCAGAGAGGATCTCTGAACAGACATGTGAGGAGCCATCTTGGAGTTCGGCCATTCCCCTGTCCACAGTGTCCCATGTCATTTTCACGGCAGTACCGTGTGGTAGAACACATGCGTGTTCACCAGCGCTCTGCCCTCGGGATGGACTTCCCAAAACCACCAGCCTCTTCAGTTTAAATTCTCTTCTGTACAGCAACATATACAATTACTACTAGACTAAATAGTTTTTTGTACTAAGACCAGTAAGGCACATTACAATCTGCTAATAATGCAGCAACAAACATACACACTGAAACAACTGATTACTCCAAGTACATTATTTATAGAGGAAATTGCCTATATGTGCTCATACAACTAAGCTATGTGTCATTTTGAGTAATAATTATATTCACTTTGTCAAATGGCATAATGCCTCTTTAGGGTTGAAATATTGAACAACTGAAATGAAAGAACTTGACTAAAAACAAAAGTCATTAAAACTTTATTATGTTGTAATAAATATGATGTATATTGTGTCTTTAATATTAAAATAAAGAAATTAAAGTGTGTGTTTGTAATTATTATTTAAACATATCGTTAATTTTAGAAGACTGTAAAGGAAATTTGAATTACATACAAAACCTATTGATGGTGTATTTATTCTGGTTTCTATTCCACAGTGGTTTCTGTCTGTGCAGTTGTCATCACTACAATGGCCTATAGAACAAAGAGGAAATTAATAATATTGCCAAGGCAGGTGTTAATTAAAGCTGAAGTATCAATAGCAGTACTGAAATTTAAAAAGCTGGTTTGGTGCATCCTTCTTATTCTATTATGTAATAATAACAATATTAATGTGTATTTTACCTGATTTTTGGTAGAACGCAGGGCAATACCCCCCAGAGTTGACATAACAACAAAAATTATTCCTCCCATTAAGAACTTGACCAGAAAAATTGCTTCCAAACACCTGCCCATGGTCTGAAAGGTAAAAGAAATATAAAAGTTTAGTTTAGAGTAAAAAAAAAAAGAAGATGTATGAGTTATACTTGCCTCATATTGTAATGTTGCAAAAAAAGTATCTGTGATATTTTCTTCCATATATTCATAGTGTCTAACATAATGCCCATATGCAAGATCAGGTAGGATATGCAGAATTGTCCACAAAGTCCCAAGTAAGGTGACAATACTCAACGCCAAGGAGATAGTAACCTACAACAAACAAAGAAAACTCAATAGCAATAGATCACTATATCAATATATTCCTGATGATAGGTCCCAATTAATACATTAATTACAATACATTTTCTATTGGGTACAATGTTGAATCTAAGGATGCCATAACTATTAATTCAGTATTTGACTAGGCAGTGATTATTAGTTTTTAATTGTGGACTAGTCAAATAAATTTTTTCTATTGCAAATCAAGATTATTTCAATAAATTTTTAACCAGATACAGGTAGAAAAATAAAGAGAATATTAATTAAGTTTATGAACTAATTAAGTGTATATTAATTTAAAATCACGAATTGTTTACTCTTTAATTTATCAAAGATTTTGATATAAATCATCGCTTGACAGTATGTTTTCGAGTCAGTAAAGTCCAGATAAGGATGAACAAATAATTCAGAGATTAGTTGATTAGTCATAATTATTATGATTAACCATTGCAGCCATAGTTGAATGCATGAATATTTGATTTTGTGGGTTCAACAAGAATAGGATAAAACAGTGACTTACTGTTTTCTTTGTTGGATTGTGCTCTGTTAATATATACAGAACTCCACATATGATGTACTGAAAGAAAAAAGTAAAAAAAGAAAAAAAATGTATATCAATGTTTTACTTTGACAGCAGAGTAGATAATGCTCTTTTGAATCTATGAACCATTGTTCCTTGTAGAAAGCCAGGTGGGATGACTGTCCATACATAGTGCATGTCTCTGTCTTCTACAACCACAGCAGTAACAGTAAAAATAGATGTTCCCAAAACCATTACAATGATCTGAAAAAAATGAAATCAATTCATAAAATATTGTTGAAGATTGCATAAAAGTGGCAGGAAAGTTGTTCTGGAAAAGGGTGTAATAACATTACCCCAACTATCTTTGGTTGTCCTTTGATGAAGCGGTGCAGTGGTTTGGCTCCTCCTGTAGTGGTGGTTTGTACTGATCCATTGCCGTCTGTGGGTCTTGGTGATATGTACAATTCAGCAGACATCTTCACAGACAGGCAAATAAAGAGAAGACACATGGAACACGATGATGTTACAACTTTTCTGTTTTCGTTATGGTTTTATATTAATGTGAAAAGGGTTTTAGCACAATTGCTGTGTATGCTATAATTTACATAGGCTAGGTGATTACATTAGAAGCAATGGTAACAGTGGTAGTTTAAGTATCATACATTTAACTTTTACTAAAAAGCAACAATATGCTACATCCGAGCACATCTGGGGATGCCTAGGTCTACTTTTTCTTTAAGATTAGGTTATTGGCCATTTTGGGATAGGTTCGGCAACTAGATTATGAATGCGACTTGTCCTTTAATAAAGGCATTTGTAGGGCGTCAAATTAAAAAAAAATCTAATATAACTTAGGCGAGCTTCGTTGGTGCAAAGAACAAGCGCAAAGAATCTCGCATATACTTTATGATTAGGATGACCCTTTAAAGAACATAAAGATCCGATGGGTCTAAAGTTAGTTTTCCCAAGATAGTATTCCAGAACCAAGCAAACAAACACATCACATTGAACATTAGTCTCAAACATTTTGTAGCTAATTCCACACTAAAACTGATAGAGCCATACCGTGTTTCACTCAGCGCTGTTCCAGTGGTCGTACCTCAGAGGAATCATGACTTGCGCACATCTGGAACCACGTATCTGTGACCGCTCCCCCCTCCCCCGCCCCCCACTTCCATAAACCCCCTCCAAGGTATGTGCTGTGTTCTGTTGGACATTGCTGGAAGCACGATGGAATGTATTGTTGATTTGATTGCTCAATCTAGCCCATTTATTTTTCATTCTGCAAAAACATATCATATTCAACAAGATGCAAAAGAGGAAGTGCCACTTGGGAGGATTTGAAGATTTCCTGTTTTTCCTGAGAAACAGAGGTGTAGCCAACTTTTCTCAACGACTGGACAGAAAAAATCTTAAAACAGATACCTATGTTTGGAATCACTTTATTAGAAATTCAGATTCATTTGCTCAACATTTTTGACAACACACTAAGACCAGAATTTTAAAAATTATACTCTTACATGTTAAAAACATGGAGACACAGGCTGCAGACTGGTTAAACAATTGCTTGCTGTATCTTTCACTGAAAGAATCATATAACCATCTAAAAGATGATAACTGTCTGAGACACTGTGCGCTGAAATAACAACAAACAAAAAGCAAGATGTTTTATACTATACGTGATATTAGAGCAGAGAAAGCCATAATTCTGCTCATTTTGTACAAGCTGTAAGAGCAGTGATTCCTCAAACAGTAAAGATAAAGCAGAAGCAGCAAAGATCAAGTTGACACAGAAAAATCACATTTTACATTATGGATGCATATGCATGCTTATTCATGTGACAAATTGTGCCGTTCATTTAGAATATTAATGTCTTGTGTTTCTTAATTTAAGACAGACAACACCAATCTATAACCTATAATATACAAAATTCACAGCAAAATGAGGTTAGACACAATTGGCACATCACTGATTAACCCGCATCACTTTACATTATTATATTATGAATATTTCATTATTATGTATGACCTTTCTTGTGATTGAAAAAATTGTATGTTATTGCATTATTTTATAATTGTAGTATGTAGGCAAATATCAACTGTTCAGGCAATAAAAACACCACTGCTTCAAAACTGAACAAACATTTTAACCAGTGCAAAATACAGACTTAAAATAATATAACGCTAGCTGTCCAAGAGTTACTGATAAAGACAAGTGCTTTTTCCTATTACAAAGTTGGACTATGCATAGAAATGCAAACAAATTCAACAAACACAATATTAAGAGTGGTTACGAGACTGTTATAAAATATAAAATCTAGTATATTTTATATAAAATCTACATCTACATCGAGTAAAATTTTGAAAATTAAGTGATTCTCTTTACACATCTATAAAAGACTGAAGACTTGAGAACATCTTGTCATTGTTTCAACTATTGACATATAAACTTGAACTTGCATTGATAGGCATTACAAAATGTATATAAACTACATTCAAAATATCTGTACATATTTAATCTAGGCATAACACAAAGACGAAATACATATGCACTGCTCTGCATTCATCAATATTAGAACCAGTTAATACTAAGGAAATGTGCTGAAACCTCATGTTTCACAGTAGAAAGGTCAAAGAGAACGTGAAAAATATTTAGGGACATTCTGTGATATTTTGCATTATTTTTGCCATGTTCCTGAAGTGCTTTATGAAATAAGTTACTGCAATATAACATGGAATTGCAATGTCAAGTATTTTATTTTATTTTTTTAAAGGTAGTAGCTATTGATTTGTAATACATTAATTCATTGGTTATTAGCAGTTTCTTTATACTGTATTGTATCGTATCCTCTGCATACTGTGTACTGTGTACTGTAAGAAGCTTGATAATATTATGTTCATTTGTTAAAATACATACAACATTAAATTAAGCTGTAAAAAATAATGTGAAACTAAACTCTAAAATGCACTGTTCCTTTAATTTAGTTTGTTTTGTCCTTAACTGGTCTCAATGGTCTGTAGGTCGTCCTCTGCCTCGTCTGAGTTCATATCATCCAGTTGTTTGCTCCAGTAGTTACACCGATCAAAGTTCTTTGAAACTTCTGAGCCGTCATCTTGCACTAGCACAGGGAAGACATGGTCCACCATTTCACACAAATGGCCAAAGCTGTGTGGAAAAAGCATTCACTGTTCAGAGTGTGGGCCATTTAAGTCCTCTACAGGTATTTCAAAAAGGATTTATGAAAGCCAGTAATATAAATGGCGCAGATTCTTACGATGAAATGTTGGTTTTGGCATGTTCCTGTGTCAGTTCTCCTTTGGGATTAACAGTGAAAATCCTGTTGAGGGAAACTCCCACTTCTTTATAAGAGTACACATCCTGAAATAACATTTGGACAATTAGAAAAATACTTTAACTGATTTTGCAGCATGTTTAGACCTCTTTTTGTCCTTACCGTTGCTCTGTTGCCGAATGCAGCATAAAATGGTTCAGTGTTTGGGTAAAAAAGTTGCTTGATGTCTGTAAGACACTCAACCTTAAACTTTTCTGGTTTCTTCTCAATCACCTCTCTGTGCAGCAAAATTACATCTTGCCAATTCCCTGTATTAAATTGTCTTTGTTAAATTCCAAACTTGTCTCACATTACCTGTGCAGTGCAGAGAACAAACTGCTTGGACTGAGCAGAACTGGACCCATAGGCAGCATAGTACCTCTCTCATTGACCCAGTTCAGATAACCCCTGGTCATGTCAGCCATGCCAATAGCCCTAGCTGAGCAGTACATGAACTTATAGCCATTCCTGTAAAAACATGAGTGATATTTACAACTTCCATTTCCTGAAGTTATTACAGACAATAGTGTTACATTCTATCACTTGTACTCACAGGCTAACTTTGTGGTAGAGACGGGCTATACCCTGATGAGTCCAGTCTTTACCCAGTGTAGGAAGAATGTGACCCAAGGTGTCGGACCTGAAAGCCATCATTAAAACAAACCATGACCAAATGAAGACAACAACTGAACCCCAATCAAATGAAGTTTTAATGTTAATATTGATTTACTATACCTTGTAATAGTTCCATCTATATCTGAGATGACAATCTTATCATCCCAGCTCCAAAGGTAGATGGTGCCATTGCAGCGGCAGGTCCCTTGGTATTGAGTGGTAACACTGAACACCACATCATTGGGGCCCTCCTTTAACTGCAGGCTAGTCTGTGGAAAACACACACACACACGTATGTATATGTATATATATATATATATATATATATATATATATATATATATATATATATATATATATATATATATATATATATATATATATATATATATATATATATATATATACACACACACACACACACACACACACACACATATATATATATATATATATATATATATATATATATATATATATATATATATATATATATATATATATATATATATATAATCTATTATATAAAATATACTTCAATATCATATATTCACCAGTTGTTCTGATGTGAGCCTAAGCGTCTTCTTGTAGCAGATGCTGCTTGACGTATTCAGAGGTTCAGGCTGAACAGATCCTGACACAAAATTAGATGATTTGTGATCTTCATCACTAGATGAGTCATCTTTCACCCTGAAAGAAATATAAAGAAATATACTGATTTTCAGCATCACATCTGCTTGCATAAAATATTTATCTTGTAAATGCATAAAGTAACCTGTCAATTGGGGACATGGCAAGTGACTGTTCTCCACTATCTGTACCATCTGCGACAGACTCCTGTAAAATACAGCCATTGACAGTGACTTAATAAAAACAGGTTTAGTGAAGGAGATAATGGTGCTGCAATTGCCTGAGGACATACTGATTTGGAGTCATTGTTTCTGCTTCTCCATGAAAACCACCAGCGTCCACCTTTCTTTGGCATTCTTTCCTTCATGATGTTCTCCACTGAAGCCTGAGGACATGCACATAACTCAAAACTGACTGAAAATGAGGCACAAATATCACAAAGACATACACAAACTGAAAAACATGCAACAGAAGGTGTAATTAATAATACAAAAAAATGCATGTTGATATGTGAAAACATGCAGTTAATGTAAGTTGCATGAGAAATACTGAGGTAAAATTACAATTTTCCATACATGCTCAGAACGGCTGGGTCCAAAAAGACCCGGAAAGCAGTATGTGAAGAGACCAAAAACAGAGAACATGTAGCTCAAGCACCAACACTTTATCATACAAATGTGAGATAAATGTGAGGCAAATAAAATGGGAATAAAAACAGGAGAAGTGAAAAGAAGACATTATTAAAGTGAGATTTGACTTAACATGAATTTCACTGTGGTTTCACCACCAGTCAAAACACTGTAAAATGATTCAAATGAATCAGGTGGGATCCTATTTTAATTTCATCAGTTAATTTATTTTCCCCATGATTGAGTAGCACTGCTAAAAGTACATTTTGAATTAATCTTAAAGACTGAACCAAAGTGAAACTGTTAATATAATATTATTTAAGTAATGCAACAAAATAGCACACTTAAACACAACTCTGCTCCTCAAAAATTTTAATTGTTGCATTAGTCTGTTAGTTTTAGTTATTGTTATGGTGTAATTACCTGGGGCAGGGGTTTCTGATAAACCTGCATAGCCAACATGACAGGAGCTGCTGTGTTCCAATTGTAGTATCTACAATGAAAATTAGTAGGACAAGTTAAATATATACCATTTCATCTTTAAATGCTATACTAAAATCAATATTAGAAAATTCAACATGACATTAATTTCAGAAAAAAATATTTTAGACTGTCCATATTTTGTTCACTGTTGTACATACTTGTTTCCTATTTTTACTACCAGGTTGGGATCATCAATAATGGAAGGATTTTCAGAAAACTGCTGATAAGATACTGCCCTCTGCTGGAATTGTTCTGTAACATAAACAACAATAATGAGCAGTATGAATATTAATGAGACAGTAATTCTGATATAGTTCATGCACTGACATTACATTGGTTTGCCATACCTCGTGTGATCTCCTTGTTGTCTGTGAGGCCTCCGCATAAAGAGATAGCCACGTGAGGCAGGTCGCTGAAGTGGTCTGGTAAACTGTCCACACCACTGTCCATTCCACAGCTGCCCACAGACTGTGGGGAATGGTTCTCACTGCGCACGCATATTAGCATGTCTGAGTCCAGCTTCACTGAGCTGCTGCCACCATCACTGAAAAGGAACAACAAAAACAGACACCAAAGCTGATGAACGGCAGACAATTACATACAAAAGTCAAAGTTCATCTCACAGTTTAATTCATTGTCATACATAACATAGTATTACGATACCTTTTAGGGAAGTAGAGTGCAGCAACCTCTGGCTCTAGCTCTGTAATATCATCTAGGTAAATGCCATCTGTGCCCAAGTGTTGGCTTCTTTTTTCTAAGAAAAACAAACAAACTGAAAACTCTATACCAAAGACGTAAAATACATATTTCATTAAACTTAAAGTCGTTTGTACCCTTCTTTTTTGAGGGTGAATCATTGCTTCTGATGGGACTCCCCCTGACTCCTCCGCTGTCCAGATTGTCAGAAAGACTTCTGGGAGACATTGAACAAGCTTCCATATCTGAATATGACACCCCAATGCTTTCTACCACTCTCTCTAAACACAGAAAACAAAATGTTTAACTCAAATTATAATGAGCCGGGTACAACTAACAACTGCTTCCATCCCTGGAACAGTCTTGTATTTACCTTGCACTGCAGTACTATTTTGTGCAGTTTTCAAAGTGATGTCCTTGGTGTCCTGTGGCTCATGTGTTTCAGGGGGGTAGACAGTAAGGGAGGGGGCTTCACAGTGATTGATGGCTCTGAAGTGAGTGCTGTCAGACACATGGATTGGCACAACTGAGGTAGAATCTTGTTTCTGGTTCTCGGTGAGAAAAGATGGCTGGGAAAAATATAAATATGTTAAATATGGGAGTAGTATAGATAAAGAGACATAAAGAAAATATATTTCTGACTGTGAGTTTGAACATGACAGTTGTAATCACCTGTGCAGCCTGCGGCAGCTCTCCCCAGGTCCACAACATCTCAGGGTTGGTTTTCCTCTGGTTTGAGATCTCTGAGTCACTTTTTGGAGTTGAGGACTGTGAATCGTCTGGACTGCTGTTGAAACCACATTTATGAAAAAAATACTTAAATAAACAAATTGTGTATGCACACACATATACAGACATCTTTAAAAGCAATATGAAAAGGATACCTAATAGAGGACAGGTGAGAAGTCTGCTGAGGGCAAGAGATAGAAAGGCCACAGTGCGGATGGATGGACAGAGTGTCCTTGATTAAAGTACTACCAGAAAAGACAGAAACAGAGAAAGGATTCAAAGGGAAGTGCAGAAAAAACTGTGTTATCTATACAGTGGCAAGATCAAGGAGACATTTGTATTATTATCTTGGAGTCATGGCTTGGAGTCATGTTAAATGAATTACCTGTCAGATCCGTTTGTGTTTTTGTTTTCACTGGCAATAGAATCACAAAACCCAGTCCTGAAAACACAGGGGGCACATGGATCAATACATGGATCAATGCAGGAAGTGCTTTAGACCATCTGAGGTCATGGACATAATGGCCATACAAAATGTACAAAAGAGTGTACCTGAACTGTTATGTATTATAGTTTGAGAGCTTATAAAATACTGTTGAGCCTAATAACTACAGTATTTCACATTTTATAACTCAAAATATAGATATTTTCTACAAACCCAAACTTCCTGCAGTGAGGGCAGTATAGTGAGTTACACTGTGGGAACAGCACAGATCCCTAGCCCTAGTCCAACAGGGTATTTTCAAAGCACTGTACACACAAACACATGCACGTACATGTATACTGCTGATTGCTTGACTTATTCCTGTGAAAGCACTAATGCTGACAATGAACAGCACAACCACTAAAGACTAAAGCTCAGTCAAGTTTGTTTTATTCACATGTTAATCACATCCCATTTATGATTTTAATGAAAAATGGCAGTTATAATAGTTATTATTTGTTCATCAGTTGAGGAGCTACCCCTTTATGGGTTTAAATGGTCTTATTTGAACTCACTACAACACTTTATCACCATTATTGCCTATAGTAAGGATTTAAACGTTGCTTTTATTGCATTGAATTTCATGATGAATCTCTGCATGTAACAAAAAGATCATTATAATCTAGCATTCAACTCACAACACTGGCCACACTTGAAAATACCTGGTGATGTCACTGTCCTCATCTGAACTCAGGTCAATGGTGAACATGTCCTCATCTTCTGATAGTTCACTGTCATCTTTCCTGCCTCCTCCTCCACCAGGTCGGACTCTCCTCCTCCTCTTTCTCCTCTTCTTACTCATCCCTCCATCAGTCTGAGGTCCCAGGTTTTGAACAGGCAGAGAGCTGCAAAGGCTGATGTCTGCACAAAAGAAAAGTATTACGTAAATAAATAGACAAGGGATTTTGGTCAATTGTTTACATTTTATGAAGTATTTTACCGTGGCGCTGTGAAGGGGTTCTGTTAAGTTGGGACTCCATTAATTCCTCTCCTATTGAAATAATAGGGGATGTGGCCAAGTAGGATGGAATTATTTCCTGTGATAGAGAAACAGGATTTACAAGAGGATACATCAGGATGATTCCTTGTATTAAATAGATATATACCTTACTCTTCATTTCCTTGTGTTAAAAATTTGTTTTGTAGCTACTTTGTCCCCTTTTTCATGTTTCAAGGTTTAGCCATTCTATTTAATAAAGGGGGTAATAAAAATAAATATATGCATATAGAGGCAGAGTATGTTTATGTACAATGTACATCATAATTGTCAAATGAGGGATGGGAAGGAGCATTAAAATGTAAAAAAACACAAAAAAAAGATAACAGAAATCTTGTACATACAGTATTGGGGTAGAAATTGCATTTATATGGCATTTTTGTAATCTGTTTCTATGACTTTGGATTAGTAAAGTATTTTTGTGCATGGACAGACACAGTAAGAAAGACAGAGATGATCCCCAATGACACATGCCTCAGAGTGCACGTGTCACAACTCTGCTTAACTAACCCAACCCAATTCACGTAGGAAGACACGTTATGAATGTCAACAGACCAAGGCTCATCTGCTCTCAGCACAGCCCTCCCTTATTAATCCACAGAAAATACTCACATCAAATTACTTATTATTATTATTACATTAAAGCAAAGGAGTTAGCAGTACACCATTTCATTACATACAATAATTATCAGACCACATTGTTCGTGTGTGAGAAGAGTGTCTTTGTTTGAGGTCTGCAGAACATGGTGCTGACGTTGGTTAATGTTTCACGTGCAGGATTTATTTGGCAACGCACAAGTCCAAACAAATCTGCAGATTTGACCTTCCATTCTGAGGCACCTCATGGGGGATAGGTGCCAGAGATAAAGTAAAACACACTTCAGGCCAAGGATTTCTCAATAGTGCTTTTTGTTGTTTTAAATGAACCTGGCTTTCACCAGACTGACATGTGTAGCAATTCTGACATCTGTAGAATTAAGTTCTACATATTAATCTCAGTCAAGAGTTTGGGAACTCGCAAAAACAGTGAGAATTCATCTTGCTGGTAAGGCTAGTTTTTAAGAGGATGGCATGTGTTTTTAAAGATGTCAGCGTAAAGCATTTCTGCAGATGATTTGACTAACCCTAAGAGAACATTATGATTGTGATGTGTGTAAGAAAGAAAACACCAGCAGCAGCAGTCATGCCTCTGTTGACCATGGCCAGCAAAGCTATAAATAACTCTGTGATTCTCCAGGCTATTCTGTACATAGATGTTATTGTAATTGGAGCCATTCATTTTCCCTACACAAGTCAAGTTTTCCAGCACTCTGTATTATATTTTCTTGGGTTTATCCACAGTTTTACTGTGTTCCTATGTTCTTCTCTTCCTAGTTTGTGATGAAAACAAAAGACTAACACAGCTCAGCAATGTGTTCCCAGAGTAACATCAGCCTTTGGATTTACCTGTTCATTAAAAATCCCACATTATTATTCGCCACTTACCAATGTGTTTTCAGTCTCTTTGACAAAGAATGCCTCTCCATTTTCGCCCAGTTTCATGTGCAAACTCACAGGCTCTCCATTGATTTCTATATCAACCTACAAAACATGGTATATATGACCACTGAAAACAAACACATTAAACTAGGAGAGCATTAAAAAGTATGTCATCTTACCACTTTCTCCCTGGATCGCAGCACCCCCATCTTGCCGAAGCGAACATGAAAAGGGGAGCACTGCAGGGATCCATCAGGCTGGCGCACCACTATCACATCAATGCACCCGGACAATGTGGCAGGGTTAAGTCCCCTGTACAGCTCCTTCACCTGCACGAACACCTGGCCCGCCAGCTGCCCCACATAGTTCATGGTCTGCAGCTATAAATGGGAAGAAAAAGAGGGGATTCACTTAAAAAATAATGCACAGACCTGTGTCAGTTAAACACTGGTAGAAGGACTAAGCACTGCTAAAGATGGAAATGAGCTCCCTAAGTTGGAGTCTGGTGCTAGCAAACTCTGTCCTTGGGTAGTAAGGTTAAGATACATATTATTGTCCCAATAAAGAAATTTGTTCTCTGCATTTGACCCATCCATTAATGCCACTGGGGCATCTCCTCGGGAGCAGTGAGCACAGTGGTGCTTGGGGACCCATCTCCATGATCTTTTTGCTAGGATTGCCCAGGATTACCTGTGCTGGAGGAAACTCACACGCGGAGAAACAACCAACATGATAGACCAGGGCAAACCTTTTTGCTGTGACGTGTGAGTGCTAGCCACTCAGCCACCATGTCTGGTGTGACTGTACTGTGAGTGACAGTACATTGTCCTGTTGAATAAATAGATGAAATTAAGCTGTTTCTGCAATGTAATTTGCCTCAACAGCAACGCCAGAATGAACTAAAAGACCTTGACCAAAATAACCAACTGACATTTTTAAAACCTGAAACAATTTAGTAAATGCACAAATGCATTAAACTAAAATCTTATCATCAATTATTTAATACAGATTTCTAGAAGTGGAATAAGTTGGGGATGTGAGATTCATGTGATGCTGTGCCCATCTAAAGCTGTGTCAAGAATGCCAAACATAGCAGTGAGAAGAGGCACAGCCAGGGAAACACATTCACTGGATTTTGATGCACTGGGCATTTATAGACATGGGACGGAGATGAAAATAATGCCCATCGTTAATGGTAAAAATAGAAAAGTTTTTAAAAAATTATAATAAAAATAAAGTTGGAGAAGAAGAAGAAAATTACACTGTTACTGTGTTTCCTTTAATGTCAATAACAAAATTATCACAATCATACTGTGTTGATCATAATAAAATAATATTGCTTTATTGAAGAACTGAAGAAATTTTGTCTAGTGTATTGGAATGATTAAGTAGAACAAACAAAATAAACTGTATATAACCATGAATGTGTCCTTCCAGGTAAATTTAGGTCAACCAAACAAATAAATTGACCTAAATTGCTCTAATAGTGTCTGTTCTGAGGAACATCACCTTGAGGGTTATGAAACTTTCGGACCTCTTTGTCAAAGCACTGTTATTGTGTTCACCTCACACACTTGTGAACATACCTCAAACTTGATATAATTGTCAACAGAGGCCACGTGTGAACAAACAGGACCATTCATAGACACACAGGAGCAGGACACATCCCACAACAGCCAATCACAACTCTGCATTATGTAATAACCTATCACAAGGCACAAATGCTTGGCCATTCATTGCAGTTGCTGCATTGTTTACTAAAATTCCAACCTTTGAAATCCTCCTAATGCCTCCAGGGATGTATCTAGCTTTTGTTGCAAAATGCAAAGAAATACTCTCACATCTGTAAGCGGTTTATTCATAGTCTATTAAAGGTGTGAAACCTACCTACCTCTCAGGTTACTGCAACATAACACAGTGAACAACACCATAAAATGGTTTAGCAATGGCTGTACACACTCAGCAGCATAACCTACCAAATTCACTATGTTGATGTGATTATTTCTTAATGCCACATCACAGCAGCATCCCATTAATATTCTGAAACACAATCAACTTATTTTTCATAAAGCATTATCCGATTCTCATTGTCTTAAATTCCTGCCTAATTATTAGCTGTAAGCTTCATCGTCGTAGTGCCATGTTTGACCTACGGGAATAGGCTATGTAAACAGTAGACTGCACACGGGGTGAGGCTGTGTGTAGCCCTGTGCCCATTCATAGCGGAGTACATCGCAAGAAAATGCAACTACGATCCACCGCAAGAATTACAACCAGTAGCTTCATTTAACACAAAATGCATTAATTTAACAGCAGACCAGCTCTCTTTCCTACTTACGTTATTTAGGCCAATTTACGCCGCACTCTTCTTCTTGGTTTCTTTTCGCCATAAAATCTGTGTCCACCAAATGTCCTTCAAGGGTGTATTTCGTCACTAGTCATTTTCCAAATCGCATCACACGGCAAGGTGCTATTGACATTCACTACGTGAAAAAGACACACTGTTAAATGTTATGGGGTCTTCTCTCGAGCCTGTCTTTTCTATTTAAAGCACAGTCAACATATTCCGCCCACAGTGAGCGCCACAACACGAACGGCGCGCGCCATTGGCTGCTGCATCGTGACGGTGCAGTTAAAACATCCACCTCAGATTAGTCCTTAGACTTAAATAATAATAATAATAAATAAATAAATAATAGTCCTTAGACTTTTTACACAGTCTATGTATTAGTCCGGGTAACGCAGTACCCACTTCGTAGAAAAATATTTATTAATTATCACTAGTAAGTAGTAGTAGCCTTTGTGAATAATAGGCCTAAATTAAAAACAAATCACATTTGTCTCTTAGATTAGAAGGAGCTGCCTGGTTATAGCTAAATCATGTTTTCGAAGACGAAAGCCAGTGATTATAACGTTATGCTATTGGTTGCCAATAGCATATAAATTTGCTCTTCAAAAGATTTGTCATAGGGTAACTACCTGGGAAACATCTGTGTGTACTGCAGCATCACAGCAGCTTCCAGGGGGAGTCAGATGAAGTTTTGACACACAACAGGAAAACCTCTTTCAAGCCTCACTCTTTCTT
The DNA here is from genome assembly GCF_026225935.1 of Boleophthalmus pectinirostris. Taxonomy (NCBI): domain Eukaryota; kingdom Metazoa; phylum Chordata; class Actinopteri; order Gobiiformes; family Gobiidae; genus Boleophthalmus; species Boleophthalmus pectinirostris. Next base: position 20,193,310 of record NW_026571140.1, read on the forward strand.
CGCTTTGTTGTATCTGTCGGTGATGAAACATGCCATTCCCTTGAAGTTTTCCTCTACAACGTCTTCTGCTATATTGTAAAGCCCGCTGCATTGGTGTAAAAAGTCTGTAACATTTCAGAGCTAGCTGGCTAGAATAGCTGTCTCCAAGCAGTCACCATGGACACGGGAAAAACAAACCGCTCAAATCACACAATCCTGTAGTCCTTAACTTCTGTCCCTTGAACAAGCTGCACTTCTTAGTCGATCAAAATCCCCAAATATTGGTTAAAAATGTGACATTAAAAAAAACAAAAAAAAAAAAAAACAGTTGGCTGGCCAAGTTAAAAGTCATATCTGTCATATCTGTGGAGAGGCAAGCCCGCTCACAGTCAAAGTACATATTTTGCAATTTTTTTATTTATTAATTTATTTTTTATCAATGAAGGCATTTCAAATTTAGTACATGTAATCCAGACCCTGTAATGCCGACTCTCCATCAGAAAAAAGTTCTGTAGTGTAAGATATTAAAAGCAGACACTGCTTTGCACTTGCAGTATATTGTGAGAATGTAATATGTCTTGTATGCAAAGGCAGGGACAAGAATAGCAGTGACATTCAGCCTGTCCTGAAGCATCTTGTGCAATGAACTGGAGGCCTATCATCTGTTTATAGTATGTACATCTTAAGTCACCTGTTCCCTTACAGTTCAGCTATTTGATGTGAAGGATTTTGTAGTTCTATTTGTATGCATTTACTTATGTTGACTAGGGAAGTGACAGACTCAAGATCAGAAACATACCAGATTAGAAACATGAACTAGTCATACTCAGCATAAATATTTTCTTGCAAGTGATATGTTTGCTGTTCCTACAGAGTTTAGAATTTAGAGTTAATTTTTTTAGATTTTTTTTTTCTTCATACTCTCAGAACATGTACATATGACACATAAAGAAAGAAACTGTAAGAAAGAGGCAAAAAAAGAAGCATATCTTATTTTAACCCTACTCCTACAATTTGCAATATTTCATCTACATGAAATTCAGTATATAGTTAAGTACATTATAGTGTATCTTTAGACATTTGACATTCTAATTAAATTGGCAGTTTTAATGTATTGTAATATCCTTTCTTGCCTCGTGTGCATAATCAGATTAAAGTGGGGTTATATAAGGTGATTTAGTGCATGGTTCGCAGAGTTTTGCCTTAGTCCAGCCCACCACAAACAAAAGATTTCCACACACTCTCCCTTAGCGAACTCTCATGTTTTCCTTCTGATTCGAGGAACTGTGCAGTCGCCACAGCCCACTATGTTCCCCCTTTTTGTTATTCTTTTCTCATTGCAAAACCGTTTTCTGTTGCTCAAACCATACACACTATTAGTTATTGTTGTTGTTGACTTCAAATACTTTCCAAATTCTCCTTATTACAAATCGCTTGGCCATAGTTTCTAGCCATTTGGATCATTTTCAGCTGTCAATCATTTTACTGTACAGTGCATACCATGTGCATCATGTGACTATTTACTATGATTGATAATGACCACACCTATTTACAGTGGCAAACAGGCATATGTGGAACGAGGCAAGAAAGGAAGCACGTGTCACGGGTTTCTTAGAAAAGCTTTCATCGAGGGACAGAACGAGAGGGGAGGAGGATTGGAGAGGGGCTGTAAGGGGAGCCTTTGTGGTGACTGAGGGTGAGAACTGGCTACACTTTTTCTAATACAGTAAAGATGCCTCGAACTAAGACATTTACATACTTTTCATCACAATAGAAAGAAATATATTAAGTGCTTTTCATTTCCCTTTTGCTATGATTGGTATATTTATTGTATTATTATTATTATTATTATTATTATTATTATTATTATTATTATATTATTATTATTATTATTATTATTATTATTATTATTATTATTATTATTATATACATGTTTAGTGCTGCATGGCCTGTCCAGCATGACACCATATGAGGCATTGGCATGCTGCCTTGACTTTAGTGCCACCCATTCTTTTTAGGTAGGCTTGGAGCTGAGACAAAGAGTTACTGACTATTTAAAATGTATATTTATGTATGCAGTATTTGGTCTTGGACAAAGAACAGGAACTTCAACAGTATTCCTTCATGCGTGTGGTCTAATAGTATTTGTTTGTGTAGTGAGTAATAATTTTGTTTATATAACTTGAGTTATTGATTTCTGTGCCTGCCTCATGTCAGACACGTGAGAGGGAGAGGGGAAGGAAGAAGGTGGTTTGCTGAGATGAGGCTAGCCTGATCTATCCCAGGAACTCTGGGGTCAAGAATGCATTCATTTCGTCACCATGGTTATGTGGGTGTTGTGGTGGGATGGGCCAAAAGAGCCAATCAGAGAAAAGCTTGAGGCATACATCACAAGTGACCTGTCAAACACACCCCAGTAAGGAGACTTACCACAGAACATGCTGAGCTGTTATAAAAATATGGTATTGGCTGTTATTTTGTCAGTATAAGGTACAGAATACAGCTTTATTTGAATGTAAAGTGTCTAGCCAATACAAATTGGTCTTAGCTTGATCCACTGTTTTTCCGATGCACCTTTTTACTCATTGTTTTTACCTGTAGCACTTTGAGATTATTTTATGTAAAGTGCAATATAAATAAAATGTATTATTATTATTATTTATTATTAAATGATTTTTTCACCCAGTAGTCTCATTTAAACTATCATTTCTACAAAATCTTTGATTCAGCATGTGTTGTATCTATTCTTAATAACTATATTGAATAACGCTTGATGTGATGCTGACATATCAGACAAAGGTATTCTTCCATAATTGTCTTTGATAATCCAGACAGGAGGGGCAGTGACAATAAAGTTAAGTGAATTAACAGCAGTCATATTTAGGTTTAAAGGAAGAGAAGTGTCGGGGCCCCACAGATGCAATGACTCAATGGCTCAGTATGGTGCTTTTGTTATGTAATATTTCTATGATGTAAAATGTTTTTGGCATATTTAACACATAGCACAAGGTAAAAAAAATATCAGCATGGGACAATGAAGGAATCCAAGATTGCATATAATCTTAAATGTCATTATAAAAAACTGAACCTGCAGACATCTGCTTACTAATATCACCATAATCATGAGTAAAACAAGCAATGCATTTAGTTATGTTGGATGTTTTGTGTTCTTACCCAGGACCAACTTTCATTGGGACTGTCATCTTCACTCTGGCTGCTGTAGTCATTCTGATCTTCCATGTGTGTCATGACTCCATACTGTTTGGTTCGAAATTCTTCTTTTAAAATAGTGTTTTGAATCTGGAAAAGCAATTTATAATTTCAAATTTTAATAAGTAGTTGGTAGTTATTATTTAGTCGATGTTTGCTGAAAAAAAAAAAATTCTCTTTGACTCCAGAGGTCTTACCTTTATCTAGTAAGTGCCTGAGTATCTACTGCAAGGCAAAGCATGTTTAGTTGTGCTAGTAGACTAAATTTATCAACAAGCATGTTCTGAGAAAGCAATACTTGGAGGAAATCTGAGCATCTTTAGTTTAGTTGCGTCGGATCATCCTGCTTCTTCTGGTCTGACGTCAGTGTCTTGCAGGTCCTACCAAGACCACACACAAACACAACTGGACATTTGATTTCATAAGCTTTCTCTTTATTGTTGTTGTAATGCTAAATCCACAGTGAGTCTACAGTGTGACTACATTTGCTAACATAAACATGAGATTGTTATTATTGTTGTTGCTCATCTTATTCTTTTTTTCAGGGATTATTCAAAATTGTTTTGTTTCTTTATCCCAGATATTACAACTTTCCACAACACAGAAAACATTACATATAGCACAAGGTACATTAGCTCATCAAGATAGATAATGTAATATTATCATTTCAAAAGTGTTTTGTGGTTTCTTTAAAAAAATATCTTATAGCCTAAATTAAAGATGAATTATGTAATTTTTCAGTTGGGGGTCTGTCACCTGCTTGTTTCTATGGCTATGTCAATGCTCTGCCTGAAATATTCCACAGTATAACATTAAGCAGTTTTACCTTACATGTATTTAATTACAAGTGGTTTCATAGTCCAAAAATACCTAGAAAAACAAGCATTCTGAGTGTAAGCTGGGTTGCCTCTCCACAGATCTGACCTGTAACTTGGTTTGGTTTGGTCTCCATGAAGATAGAAAGAATTAATACCATGCTATAAAACATTCCAGACAAAGCAATAACATTTCCATGGAGAAAAGCATTTGACAAACCCTACACCAGAAAAGTTATACCTTTAAATCTCCTAACTTGGGCAGTGCCTGGAGGACTAAAGAAAAGAGTGAGTGGGGTGGAGGGGTGCAGTCTAGGTATATGAAGAACAGTGTGATCGGTCTAACATGTCAAACTTTGCCCCTGCTGACAGGTGTTTGGAATCAGAAACACCTTTCTGTAATCAGGGCAGTCTTTCATGATGTCACCAACTACTGGAAATTGCATTGTCTTAGATGTAGACATTTTTGACCAGAAAGCTGCAAAACTATCTAGTTTGCACTAAAGTCACCAAAAATGAGATAATAGTCTTAATATACACAGTTTAGTAGTGAAAAATGTGAATGCAGTATTTAGTACCGCTTCAACACAACCTTTATTTGTCTGACAATGGGGATATTTCAACATTATGACACAAAGAACAAGAACAAATAATATGGAATCAAAGATCAAGATAAAATATCTAAAAATGTATCTAAGTGGTTCTTAGATTTCTATAGAATAAAATAGACAGTAATTTTGTATTTACCAAGGATAATACAGTGTCTTGTCATAGATATTTTCTCTTGTGGCTTGTCATAGATGTTTTTTCTCAGTTGAGTGAAAATAGTGGGGTCACTTTAGGTCAGTACAGCATCAAAGAGTCATGTTTGCAGTTTAACTTCCTCTTTAGCTTACTCTCAATTGAGACATTTGAAATTCACGGTCACATTATGTGTCTGTACTCTGTATAGCAACGGAATACAATTTCAAAGAAATGTCATCATAGAACTTTGTTCTTAGGGAAATTAATTTCAAAACTGATTTATCTTTAGACCCTGAAGTGTTTAAGTTAACTCAGGACCCACTGGAGCCTACCAGCTTCATGATGAAGATGTTTGATTGGGAAAAGGTCTTTGGCATTTGATTTGACACAAAACTCTTTGATTTTTTTTTTTTTGGATGGTGTTCTAGGAAAATACAGTCTAGTTCCCCTGTGTTTTTTTTTAGTTTGAAGATCTGCACCTCTAAATGGGATCCTCTGCCTGTGGTAACCGTTTTCTGAACCCACACAGACCTTATAAACACATTAAACACAGGCTGAATACCAAACAAACAAACACAATCGATTTACTATTTTATTATAATCTATGCTTCCCCCTTGTGGCACCTGAAAGAAAGTGTTCAGCATATGTGCACATGAAATGTTTTATAATACCTTCTGTAAAAATCAACGGATATTAAAACCTGGTTAGTGCAGGCTTTTAGCAATAAGAGGCTTGCTAGGTAAATTATCGAAATAAATAAATAAACAAACACATGGGCTTATGCCTCCTGGGCGTTCGCCAACAACTTTTCATTCAGAATTATTCCTAAAAGTAAGCTATTAATCGCTAAAGCAAGTTCCTAGTTTATGAAAAACTGTTCATCGATAATGGCAATAAGTATTAATCTGATTCTGATTCCAAATGCATGTCTCAGTGGAAAATTAACTGGACGGACTTCATAATATTGTGTGTACCACCACCTAGTGGAGAAATCGAGGAAATGCAACCTCGACTATTTTTTACTTAATTCTAATTACTGTATTTTACTCAAATGTCAGAGGTAGTCTAATACACCTCGTCGTCCTCATTCGTCATTACATTTGGGAGATGAACAATTAATCTTAAAATCCTAAAAATCTGAAAGGTCAAATAAAACAGTGAATTGCTTATGAATATTATGTGTATACTGTCCAAGGATTGATGTGTACAGACTTTGTATGAAATATGAATGAAATGATAAAGTCCTTAATTCAACAGAGATAGCCCAGTGATCATAAATAACACTTAAGAGAAGTAGACGTGCATGTACCTTAAGCCTACTATTAACCTTAACTAGAAATGATGTATTGTAACGCCCACACAGCAGAGTACTCGGCAAAGAAAACAGAGACGCGCGACAGAGCAGGGGCTGAAAAGTGCATAAACCCGTAAGCACTGTTGGAAAACACGGGCTAAAACTAAAGACGCAAAAAGCGTTTAGATCACAGACTCACAATTTGTTTTAAATGAACCAATGTCGTGCTTACAGTGTCCCCTAGCGGAGACAAATGAAAATACAGTATCTCATTGCCAGACAAGTAAGCAAGCCAACAATCGTATGGATGTCTACAACAGGCCTGGCCTGCTCATATGTGACTGAGGTGCAGATTATTATTTTAATATATCAATGTTTTCTTTTTTGCATCATATGAATGTTACTGGACATTATTTAACTATTATATGAATATGCATTATAAATGCTTTAAATAATACTTGAATGAATATCCACTAACTAACTGATGAACGGACTGATATGTGGTCCCATATTACCAAAACTGACTCATGTGAGCTTTTATGTTATAATGTTGTTACCTCATCAAAAAGATGAATTTTGTTTCATTCACTTATGTCTGAGTCTCCAAAGCTCTACAAAGTCCAAAATGTTTGGTTAACCTTGTGATGTCATGAACTGGTAGTGTTCAAATTAACTTAAGCTACCTTTTAGCTATAGTTCAGTAAAGATGGGCAATTCCAGGGTGTTTTCTGTTTGAGAGAAGAATTTAGCCTAAATATGTAGGGTTTGTCTTAAACATGTGAATGAAACAAACCTCCAGGTATGTTTTTGATTATTGAACAACATTATAACATAGCTCATTAAACAATGTAATAGAGAAAGAATTACTAAATATTTTAATACAGAGTAGTATTGTCATATGATGGCATATTTGAAACATTGTCCGGTTGAAACATCATTTGAAACCAATAACACCTGTGCAAAGTAATAGCAGTTTGTGTGTTATTAATCTGTTAATGACAATAAATGTTGATAGTTTAAACCTGGGATACAGCCCATTAAAATGACTGGCTCAACTGTGAATGTATTAGGAGGGAGTCATATTATAATTTATTATATTGTGTGTTTGTTTTGTTTTACAAGCAAAGGGATGATGTAGCTTTTCTAAATATATATACTATTTGGTTACATGATATGTTCTTATGAGGTGACCTCATTTCACAAAAAAGTAAGTCCATTTTTAGATTTCAGGGAACACATTTGACAGCTTGTGAGTCTGACTGATCTTGGCTCTCTAGCATGTATTAGCATAATACTGGAGCTATATACATTTTATATGCTGCTAATAGGACTCACTGTTGTTTGACAGGTGAACAAAGATAACTGTGAGCAGTAAGCACTCTAAACAATGTGCTTTGATAGCACTAACAATTTTTAAGAGGAGGAAAGCTATTTGAGGGCAATACACTTATATATAGTTCAAAGTGAGAGCTGTTTTTTTTTTTCTTTGTGACATGGGGGTGACCCATGTTAATGATTTGCAGGCAATTCTTCCCATCAGTCCCTGACAGGTCCCTCTGCACCCCAGCAGCATGCCATTACAGGGATGACTGGCATTGTGGGTGCATGAGGTAATGCCAGTTGCACTGTGACTGGACTCCACGTGGACACAGAGCTGAAGTCGCAGGTGCAGTTAAGTGCAGGTTAGGAGCTCAATGCTGTGAGATGGTAAAGACTCAAGTCAGCATCAGCTACATGCTCCTACACAAACACTATTCTTTTGGTACATGGGTCTTACTGTTACCTCAATGCTGTTTTAACATCAATCAAAAACCAGTGCTATGTAGTCACTAGTAGTAGTCTTTAGAAAATTATTGCATTGGCTTGATATGTTTGCATTCCTCTTTGAGGAAAGATTTGTACTCAATTTTTGAAAAACAGAAAATTGATCCTTGTGTGGTACTGTTCTTTTGTCAGAAGACAGCCATTCCTTTGCCACATTTAGAAAATGCCTTGGTTACCTAATGCACCTTGTGACACTTTGACAAGGTTATTATATTATAATTGAATAAAAGCTAAAGTCACTCAAAATAAAATAAGCCACTCAAATCAGTGCAATCAGTTACTATTCATAAAAATAAACTAAAATAAAATAAAATAAATAATAAAACAAAAAAACAAACACGAATCCTTCTAATATGCTCATTTGGAGAGCTTTATAACTAAAATATTTGGCCACTGTGTCTTAGGAGGACACTTTCCTCAGTTCAGTGTATCCTAGCCCAGATGCACCTCTACTTGACCTTTAGATGCATGCAAGAAGGCAAACCATAAAATAAATTGCATTGCCAATAAAGCTGACACTCATTGCCTTTTCAAAGAGTATATGTTTTCAGTGCAGTCTTGGTGCATGAAAACATCCAATTAGACATATTTGGAGAAATACTGAAATGTGTAATATTACTATAAGTATGTTTTGAACTTGTTATTCCACTGAAACATGGACAAAAACTATGTGACACACAGAGAGGTGCAAAGGGTGTTGACAGATGAGTTAGTGAGAGGTGGTGTCATGCAGATGCCAGTTCCCATCGATGGATTTGAAAAGTGACATCAACATCAAGAATGAAACTGGCATTGATGACCAGGGGAGGGCAGGTCGTATATAAAGGACTGAACCCTCCTCACGAAAAACACACATCAACAAGTTAGACTTCTTCGCCAGAAGGTCACGGGTGAATGTTTTTTTTTTTTTTTTTTTTAACCATTGGATTCAGGAATACAATGGTATGTACACAATTATTACTTAAAAACTGTGAAACTGAACAACAAAAGAGCTGATTTGTGTAACTTTTGTCAATGGTTTTATTTTAATGATTTTTATATTTTTATAACTTGAACTCTTATTTTTAGTCTCTGAGGTTTTTATTAAAGCACTTGGGAATAGTGTTTCTGATACTTCTTATGGCCAGTTTGCAAACAAAAGCCAAAACACTAAGGTAAATCTTGATTTTAGGGTATTACATTTAAAGTACTTAAAAATGTGCTTCACTTACCATGTTGTGAGTCCTTTGGCTGATCTGTGCTTTTTCTCCTGTAGAAAAAGAACCATCAGTGAAGTGCAGCTTATGCATAATGTCCAAGAACACAAACAAGTGGGAGAACGACAGGAGTGGCTTCAGGAAAAGCTGAAGGACATAATTGTCACCAGTGTCAAACCTCAAAATGTTCGACCAGGAAAATTCAAGACCAGCAGTATTTTAGGGACATAGTTTTTTTTGTTTTGTTTTTTTGTTTGTTTGTTTGTTTCATACATTTGTAAACTCAACCAGACCTGAACCATTACCTTACCATTAGGCTTATTTAAATTCATTTATTTTGCTTTGTATTTTAAAATGTTTTTTTTTTTCTTTAATAGACAATTTTTTGTATTTATACATTTTAATTTTATTTTTATTGATCATATATTTTTTATATTTTAACGGCTGAACTGATTAGTTGAGCGGTGTCCTTTACAATAAATGTCAAGTAAATGTAAATCAAATTCTTACTAAGGCTACAGTATTATGAACCACAGAAAATGTTTTACTGTAGTTATTTTTGTTGAACAACTGCTAAGGGCTCATTTAAGTGAAAATGTAAGTAATTATTAGACTTCTTATAAACATAATTATTTTCCATTCCTGCTGATTTTCATGATCACCAAATTTGTTATGCATTGACTGCGAGTCAAGGGTAAAGATGTTATTTTAATAGATCCACCGTAATCCACCGGAGTAAATTTACTTAAGCTACTTTTTAAATGTATAGTTCCAGAGGCAACGAGCCACATTTACTTTTAAACGTGTCTTCTTTGACATTGCACAGGTATTGTAAATTCAATTTCACTTAATTTCAGAATAGTTTTATCTTCTCTTCTCTTCTTCTCACAACACGATGAGACGCATGACGTCAAAGTGCAAACGCGTTGGACGTCAGAGGGAGATGTTTTGAACGTAGGCTACATGGCTGGCTAGCAGTATTGGCGAGTAAGTGAGATTTACATCTCGAGGTGATGTTTTTTTAATTTGTTTACAAGTTAGTCTTATTTGATTCTTCATTGTTCTAACACATTTCACTCCTATGAGATAATTCTTCGTTATTTGATCGTAGATTTCTCTGTTGGCTAAATGCTACGTCTAGCTAGCGCAAAGATGCTAACTGGCTATAAAGCATATCGTAAACCGTGAGGCTGCAACAAAGGGAATTACTGTTTTAAGTAATGTTTTAATGTGGGCCAGTATGCTAAAGAGTAGTAGTTTATCCGTCTTAAAACTAACGGGTGCAATGACTGGAGCATATCGACAAGTCAAGGAATGGCTATGTTACACAGCATTTGTGAAAGACAATAGTGCTGCTGGCGCTTATTGACTTGTTGATATCGCTATTAACCAGATTATGAAAAGTGAAGGATCCAGACAGGACCCCCCGTTGTTCGGGTGATGGCAGAGCGTCTGCAATCATATGACAGCAACTCCAGCGACACTGATAACTGGGATCGAAAAGCAACAAGCCGACCTCGTAAGCTCTGTAAGCATCTGAGGTGAGATAAAATACGATACAATACAGTTGTTTTATACCGCAGTATGTTTCCTATGATTCCCAAATATCAATATATACGTTTTGAAATATGCTAAAAATATAACCATGAAAATTAACAAATCCCTGCTTCAAATGTGATAGGAAACCTGATCATCTGGTATGACCTGTTGAATTGTAGCTTTACTATTGTTCAGCCATTGTATGACGAATAACAACAAAGCACCAGCTTTTAAATATATGTAAGAAGGCTAAAAAAAATGTAATCGTATTATAAAAGCAGCAGTCAGGCCCGTGCATCCCGAGTGGAGGCTGAACAGAGGAAGATGAGCTTGCATGGTGCCAGTGGGGGCAGTGATCGTTCACGAGACCGCCGTCGTTCAAGTGATCGCTCCCGAGATTCATCACACGAGAGAGAGCTCACCCCCTGTATTCGCAACGTCACCTCTCCTACTCGCCAACACAACTGTGGTCAGTGTGCTTGTTTGATTTCACATTCTCTTCCAATAGTGCTTTCCGATTGATTAATATTGCATCTTATGTTGTGGTTTTGTGCTTTTTTTTTTTTTTACTTGATGTCATCTGGATTTTTGTTATAGACCGTGATGGTGGATCTTCATCCAGGCCCAGTAGTCCACGACCCCAGAGAGTATCTCCCAGTGGCTCCAGCAGCAGTGGCATTATGAGCAGTCGCAACAGCAGTTTGTCCAGCACTGAAGGCACTTTCAAAAGTTTAGGGGTTGGAGAGATGGTTTTTGTCTATGAGAATCCCAAAGAGGGAGGGACGAGTGCCACTGTTGGAAACAGAAACATACGGACCTCAGAAAGAGTCACTCTGATTGTAGATAACACTCGCTTCGTCGTAGACCCCTCCATTTTCACTGCACAACCCAATACTATGTTGGGCAGGTATTGTACCATTGTCATTTCTTTAAAGAAATTATTTATTAATTTATTACTATTATTAAATAAATTATTTATTTTATCAATAATGTGAATAGTATCATTAATGTTAATAATTCATTATTTAAGTATAAGTCATTCTGTTTTTACTCAGAATGTTTGGATCTGGACGGGAGCATAATTTCACACGACCAAATGACAAAGGGGAGTATGAGGTCGCTGAAGGCATCAGTTCCACTGTTTTCCGAGCAATTCTGGTACGTCTCAATCACACATAGGTATTTACTAGAACTACTGTTGAACATAACAATACTTCCAAATTGCATAATAGTTGAATAAACGCAATAAATGTAACATTATTGAAGTGTCATGTTTAACTTCCTGATTGTTGACAGGATTACTACAAATCAGGGATAATCCGATGCCCTGATGGAATTTCCATCCCTGAGTTGCGAGAAGCGTGTGACTATCTATGCATCTCTTTTGACTACAGCACCATCAAATGCAGAGACCTTAGTGAGTGTCTCTCTGATGACTAGTGATGTCATCTTCATGTTTCTAATATTTCCTTTTGTATGTTGTCTATTATTAGGTGCCCTGATGCATGAGCTTTCAAATGATGGAGCTCGAAGACAATTTGAATTTTATCTTGAGGAAATGGTTCTTCCTCTAATGGTTGCCAGTGCCCAGAGTGGAGAAAGAGAATGTCATATTGTGGTCTTAACTGATGATGATGTGGTGGACTGGGATGAAGAGTATCCTCCACAAATGGGCGAAGAGTATTCACAAAGTATGTATATGACAAATGGTATACTGCATGCAAACTTTGTCAAAATCTGACTGTTTATATTTTTGCAGTTATTTACAGCACAAAATTGTATAGATTTTTCAAGTACATTGAGAATCGAGATGTTGCCAAATCAGTCTTAAAAGAAAGAGGATTAAAGAAAATACGACTTGGAATTGAAGGTGCAGTATAATAATATTATTAATAATGTATATTCTTTACCATATGTTATAAAATAGTTGCAAAATAGCTGTAAAATTAATACAGAGCAATGTTTTCATTAGTAATCTACAATATATTCTTTTTTTTTTTATTAATCATGGGCTACATAAATATGTGTTAATGTCTATAATGTGCATTTGGCAGGATACCCAACATATAAAGAAAAGGTTAAAAAGAGGCCTGGAGGGCGCCCAGAGGTCATCTACAACTACGTGCAAAGGCCCTTTATCCGCATGTCCTGGGAAAAGGAGGAGGGGAAAAGTCGTCATGTGGACTTCCAGTGTGTTAAGTCCAAGTCCATCACAAATCTGGCAGCTGCAGCAGCAGATATCCCACAAGACCAGCTTGTGGTGATGCACCCCGGCCCACAGGTGGATGAACTTGACATCCTCCCAAACCACCCACCCAGTGGGAACCACTACAGCAACAACTACAGCAACGAACCTGACCCTGATGCACCTTCACCTGCGGTTTGAGGACACGCCTCGCCCCTCTCTACTCCAGTCCACTCCCAGCATGCTGCAGCATGGACCGCTAGGGGCGCCATAACCATATTGCCTTGACACCTTCTTTGCAGCCTTAGAGCCATGGAACATGGTGGACTGTAAAAAAGGTATATGAAGAGGGCCATAAGACAAAAGAAGGAATTCACTGTTATTTTAAAAATTGTTTTTTACTTGACCAAAGGATTTATTTTTCTTTTTGGAATACATTTAGTAAAATATATGACATTATTATTTACAATGTTATTATTATATCTTAATTTGATAAATTTTGCTGAGCACAGTTCAGCACATGTCATTTGTTTCTCACTTTTATATTTCTCTTTATTTAACTGATTAGATACACGTTCTGGGGTGGCCTTTTACTACTTAAGGGAAACTAAAACTAGACTACTTTTATGAAACCAAGCAAGAGATTGTCAACTGTCACCATTTAGTGTTATGATCTCCAGATGTTTTGATCTTGTTCTACGGTCTGTAGTCATTGGCTGGGTCCGATTATGTGATGTTATGCTCCGCCCACAGCCAATATTAAGCAGAGCACTAGGCTGTTGTGGTCAGAAACTTGTGCAAAGCTTGAAAATCTTGTTGTTGATAAATACAAAGTAAATAAAAGACTTCAAAAGTTTTTAGTTTATGTTCTCTTGTTTTGATTTTGAGAACAAAATAATATTACATCCTCAACAAAATAATAAAATAAAATAATATTACATCCTCAACAAAATAATATTATATTCAAAATAAAATCCTGACATTGACTTGACATTCAAGAAACTGTCGACAATTTTACTAAATTAAACCTTGAAATCAAGTAGGCCTATAGCACCTTTATATTTGATGTTATTTATGCAGTTTTCAAGTTTAACATCCCTGAACCTTGGGTGCTTGTTTGTTTAAAAATAAGTTTGCTCTGTTTTGTCTTCAATTGCTGCATCAGGGCACCATCTGATGCAGATCTACATGAATAAAGTAAGAGCAGATGAGAAAGATGAGCATCATGTCATGCTTATTATTGGACACATTGTTCTTGCTGAGGGTTGGTATGTCAACTACAGTACTGTAACATGATCTTCAAATCAAAGGGTCTTATAGGACTCTATTTCCTTACGATGTTGGATTGAGTCAGTGGATTGAGAAGTACAAAGATAAACTGTTAGCTATAGTCTACTTCTCTATAGAGATCTGTAACTGATCAATAAATAGTTGCTGTTGTTTGTTTTACCTAATTTTGCACTCTTAAATAACACACTGACATTGCCTTTGGTGTTCTGAATCATTAATTGTGTCTAAACACTGTAATCCATGATGATCATTTAATTAAATAAATCCAGTTGGATATTCATAGACATAAACATAAAATACCATAACAGCCAATGTATCAAAGGTAAATATCCAGTGACATCATATAGCTATGTCTCAAAATCTATGCAAATAAAGGCATGGTCACGTACCAAAAAATCCTGATGTTGTAAGTACAATGTTTGGTGTGTAACAGAGTTGTTCTTGGTTAATGCCACTAGAGGTCTCAGCTGCTCAGCAAGTTAGGCTTACCTCTGGAATGACAAGAAACTGTCTCATTTTATTTCACAAGTATTAGTCAAATGCATACAGTATGAATGAAAGTGAATGGAAGCAAAAATAACATGCTCCTCTATTGACAGCTGGGGCTTTTCAGGCTCAGATTGTGTTTGCGAGATGTGAACATGAAACATTATCTAAGTATTTAACTTACAGTAATGTGGCCCATCTGTTGCTTTTGTTAGTATCACTGTATCTGTACACCACCTTTTTTCCATAACTGTGCCTTGTTTGGTGCATCTCTGGTTTTCTACACATGCACTTTCCCAAACTGAGTGATCAGTTATTGTGTTTTTGAAAAAATCTAGCCTACAAACTTTTTCTGCATTTTTATTCTTTTTTTATTCAAGGCTATTTATTTTGGATTTTCAAACAAGACTAAAGTTAAACTATACTATTGCCATATATTAAATTGATCATTTAAAAATAAATTTAAAATGTAGCAATTCAGTTCTCAGCCAGAAGTCTCTCACCACACCTGTACAGACTTTGGGTTTAAAGCCGTCTTTCTAATTATTGAATGAAGCCCAGATCTCACAAATTATCAAGACAGTGTTTGACAGTGTCATAAGAGGATTGCTGAATGGATAAGTTCATTTTATGAAATGCAGAATTGTACATAAAACTGACAAGTACCTGTTTTTTATCCTGTCATAAAACCATCACTATGAGCTTTATGAAGGGAAAATAAGATGACCTACAAAAGTAGTGCAACACAATCCACCACAATTGTGTGAAAGGCCAAACGCTCCCAATGGGTGATTAGAGGGGGTTTAAGTAATTGTCCTACAACAAGATCTTGTTATTCTCCCCCTGAGGAGAGTGTATTCACTTTCTATGGAGAGGAAGAGAGTGGAGGAAGTTCAGAAACACCCAGATGTCTACATGTTTGTTTGTTTTTTCTGAAATGGATATTCTCAGCACGCCCATCAAGGTACAGTTACTACACCAATGGGAGCCGTGCAAGCAGGGCCGGGGGAAGGGGCATCTGTTGTGTAGGGCCCCAGGGTTTTAGGGGCCCAGAATTGGACCCTCTTCCTTCCTCTTCCCAACAAATTTCTGTTGATTCCAGTGTAGATGTGATCTGCATTAAAAGTCTACATCTAGCACTCTTAACCTCATTTATAGGGACTTTCTAATGTACGATAATCCACCACAAAATGTCTTCTGTACATTTTCCGATAAAAGCAGATGCCCTTTTTCAAATACCCTAAGTGGCAACACACTATAAAACAATAAAGAACAACAGTTAAACGTAATCAGCATACCAAATAAACATTCCTATTACTGTGGTTTAGCTATGATTTAAGTTGTAGATGTTCCCATTTTCATATCTTGTGGGTGCTGATGCCCCCTTACAGTTTGGCCACAGTGCTATGTAACTATCCTCTTTGACTAATGTGGGTGAAGTGTTCTGCAAGAGCACATAGAGCAGACAGTACACAATGGGTTGAGCAAGAAGTACCTGTAAGCAACTTACTTGTCCTTCTGTCTTTCTATCACAGTTGTCAGTGATAATTGTTTATCGAGCTGTGAAGTCCATAGTGAATGTCAACATTCAAATAACTATAGCACACTGGCCCTCTACCCTTCCACTCTCCTCTTGCCCAACACTTCCTTCATTAATCACTTCTTCATGGCAGGCCACTCTCTGGGATAAGCTTTAGATCAGAGGAACCACAGGGACACATTCCAGAGGTTAGGGCCAGTGCAATATAAGAGTCTTGTTTTGGTGATGTTAGCTTTGACAATTTCAGAAAAACAAGTGACTTAGTACTTCATATGCTTTTATTTCTTTTAAGCAAATTGGTTTTCCTCTATAGTATTGCCATTTATCCAGGCCAACTTGAGACTTGCACAAAGGACTGATGTGAGTGACCCTCTGGTGATGTGTATTTAGGTTTATCGTTAATTAAGTATGGGTCACACCAGTTTATTTATTGTGGTGGTCTCAAGATAGAAATTAAGAGGCTTACCTGGAAAAATTCTACCTAATATTTGGCCACGGTGTTGCTTCTCTTTCCCACAAGCCCTTGCCCTCTGTCCCTCCCACCACAGGAGGTCCTGAGTGCAGACATCCCATGAGAAAGGCCTCTATGGACCACTTTGTCCACAGAGCTCACCTTCATGCCCTCCTGGGTTTATAACTTTATCTTCTTAAATGACCCATGAATTCAAAGGACAGGAGCATTTTTACACTCTAAAAGATTTGTAAGCAACTATAACATGAATTTCCCAACTTTCAAAAGGTTTCCACATAAAAGAATTTTTCATTCACTGAAAAAGCAATTTATTACAGGTTAAGGAAATTGATGTAATTTAATAATCACGGTTTTCTTGACTGCCACAATTTTATTCTAATTTTAATAATTAGCCTCTTATTTTTATACTTCCTGTAGGTAACAGAGTATAGACACACATTTTTCTTAAGTGCAATACACATAACCAAAATGAAAAAAAATAAAATAAAATAAAAAAAATAAATGATTTTAGTCTATTTTTTTCACAATTGAATATTGTGGTTTTAAATGTGTTTTCATCTTCTGTGGAGCTTATGAGCTGACCTCTGATCTTGAGAAAAGACCACTCCAGATTCCTGGGCTTTCTGTTGAGAGGCTGAAGTGGTGGAAACCCCACATAATCACAAAGTGACATTTGGTTTCACATGGGAAACACTTCGTACTGTTTCAGAGACAAAAGAACAGGAATGTGTTCATTTGGTCCTGAGAGAATCCGCTATTCCCCAGCTGCATGTGATAGAATTGGATCTTTCTTTCCTTTACCAGGTCACAACAATTAATGCTTTCTACAGTGACAAAGTGTCACAAGAAACGGTGGCCACATGAGATGGTAGAATACAAATCTAACAGGGCAATCTCCCTCTTTGACAAACATCATCTTATCTCCAAAAGTTATTCAATATGCAGTCAGTCAACATGTGCAAGTCTCGTCTTAAATTATATCCACAATCAAATGGTTGTATGAAGTAGTTGGAAATCTATCAAATAACTGCAGCAAAGGCCTGTCAAAGGTAGAAACCCAGGCCTGGGCCCCAGACTTCAGGCAGTCCATCAAAGGAAACATACTTTAACTTTAGCTGAAATGCCACAGTAACTTAGATTGTTGTCCAAATATATAGTCTTAAATGATGGTCTGGTGAAAGATCCATCAAGTTAAGTAAGTTTCAAAATGCTCAATTTCATGCAAGATTTGATCTTGTCCTGCATGTGTCCTGTGTAAATCATAAAAAACTTAACACTTGAATGAAAAACTCATATTAACCCTGATTGTGTTTGAAGCGGCTGTGATTGAAAACAATATCACACGACTGTTGTAACTCAGTACACTTGGGAACCATGGCGTGGCCTCTTATGTGATGCCAGACATGTATATGAGAGCCTTGTGTTTCTGTCACAGTATACACTGAGAAACAGCTCTATACCCATTTTCAATACAGTAATTACAGAACTACATAAAGGACTGTAATATATACTGTTGTGGTTTTCACATAATTATAAGTTACATGGTGGATACAAATTGCAAGATCCAGTGTCATTTCATAAACCTGGTTATTGTAACAGAAGCTATACCCTGGTCTCAAGGGAGGTCCAGAGCAGGTTTATCTTTTGCTTTTCCTTCATTTCCCCACCTCAGTTCAGTCATATACATTTGGGTAGAGAGATGTGGTTAACAATGGCACCAGAATTGTAATGTTGCCATGAAATGTCTCACAAAGCAAACCAGTGCAGTCTAAATTAGAAAGATTCACACGTTTAACGATTATATCATAAAGTGGTTTATTTGTTCCTAGTCTAGAGGTACAAAACCAAATACT
Source organism: Boleophthalmus pectinirostris (assembly GCF_026225935.1). NCBI lineage: Eukaryota > Metazoa > Chordata > Actinopteri > Gobiiformes > Gobiidae > Boleophthalmus > Boleophthalmus pectinirostris. The sequence goes on from NW_026571140.1 coordinate 20,211,738, forward strand.
ATTAGCCTAAATGCAGTGTGTCTTCTAACCATAAGACTACTGTCTACACCACGGCCTCCCACTGAGCCTGATCTGAGTCCTGACTGTGCAGGGAGCTCAGTCCCGTGTCTGAATCGGTGTCGTTTATGTCGTGCGCTTTGGAAAGTCCTCTGGCCTGCTCCACCCACTCCGCCTGACTGTCCAAACTGACCACCCTAGCTCTACCATCTCCCTCGGTGTTTTGCACATCTGCTAGGTCAACTTTATGTAGTAAATCGCTTATCTCCTTCATTTTTGCGGTACAAATGTCCCCGGAGAGTTCTAAATCGCCCTGGACAGACTCTAAGTCCGTCTCCAGGCGCAGGCCGATGTACCAGCTGGCTTCCAATTGAGTTTTTATTTGTTCCTCCTCTAGCAGCAGTTGACTTTCGTAAAGGGGGCTTGTTTGCAGACTCGGTTCGCAAAGGCTGGCCCTGGGGGTCACCTGCTGCTGTTTCCGTTGCATCCAGCGCAGGTGCAGCTCCGCCTGAATCTGCTCGGTCAGCCTGTCAATCTGAACCTCATATTCACTGATTTCCTCGTGTAGCCTCACGAGAGCCTCGCATGTTTTTACGTAGTCTTCAAACTGTTTAATTTTCGTTGAGCAATAAGTCTCTGTTTTGACGCACGCTGCGTCACAGTTAACTAGGTATGTTTCCTGAAGGTAGTTGGCACCGTGCCGCTGAACTCGCTCCAGGTGCGTTTTTGCCTCGCGCAGTTCTATTTCTGCATCCAGTTCCGCGAGTCTTTGCACCTGCTGTCTGATGGTGTGGTCCTGGGAGAGGACCACGTGCACCAAAGTCTCCATTCTTTCTGCACACGATGCGTCTTTGCGCGCGCGCCTCTTGTTGATTTTCTCCAGTTTTCTGAAGGCCTTCCTGACTATGCGCCGTTGCTTCTCGGGACAGACTGCCACTGGGCCACGTATGGACCCATAGGTAACACACGGGCTCTGCTTGCTGCGTACCACGCGCGCCTCTGCGCTTCGGGGAGCGTGACTGGAGGAGGACGCATCGCACTTCACTAGCACAAACTTCACATCTTTCTGTTCCTGTCCCCATGCGAGCCATAGCCGCCAGATTTTTGTCTTGTTTGGCAGAACCCTCTCAAAGCCCCTCCATTTCTCCACAATACAGTAGGACTGAGGCGTGTGAAAAAGTCCCATTTCCGGGCTCTGATCCTTCAGAAGGACCTGGATCACATCTCCACAGCTGGTCCGCTTGGACAAGCCCAAAACAAGCTTCTCTACGCGGCAGACCCACACAGAAATTTGGTTTTCCTCCGTCATGATCTGTCGGAATCCTGTCAGAAGTTTGTCATGTCACTCCGCTGCCTTCTTCACGCGCACCGTTCTCCCAAACACTTGAGAGTGACGGAAACTTTACAACTCCAGTGCACGTATTGTTGTGGTCACGTGATTCCATGACACCAGTGAGCGCAAGCCATGAGCAGACAACTGACACAATAAACTTCGACCATTAGCTGAACAAAGTCTTGATGTAAACAAAAGTGACCAGCTCAAGCGATAGTCCTTCACCTTGAATCATCAACATGAAAAAGTTATAGTTCTCATTTTTTAACCACCTTAAATTGTTAATTGTGTCCCAGATATGTATACATTTACCAGACATTAGATGTAGGCCTAATGGGGAGATTCTACGATTATTTTAATTGCTCTGCTGTGAAAAGAAAATGCAGTTATGTCAAATGGAGAAATGTGTTTTGTAGGAGAAAAATAAACAAACAAAACAACTACAATACTATCTAAAAAAGGACATTTTCCTTTCTTTTATAGTGTCTCCCCCTTGTGGCCACAAACGTACAGACACCAGTTCTGTTCTTGTGTTCAGGTTGTAAAAAAAGACAAGCTCCATCTGCTGTTGAGATTCAGTTCTGACTGAAATCGGCCAACTCTTTATATATGCTTAATGCATATCACCATGTATATCAAAAGCAGCAAACACACAATGGCTTTACTCCCAGTTTTCACAATTTATTTAACCTCAATTTTGCATACATACAAATGATCTATAGCTACAAAATATTAACCATTATCAATAAAGTATCATGTTACAAAGCAGAGACAAGATCAAATGCGGGACACTGACTTTGCGATTTTTAATTTTTTTCTTTTCAATGTTTTGCCGTGTGATAAGAAAAGATACCACTGCATTCTGTGCCAATAAAAGCTTGTACAAAGTACTTTTATTCAAAAAGTAAAAAACAGAAAGTGTTGGGTAATTCTGTATGTAAACTATTTCAAATCCTCCACACTATAATTATGTTAATAAACATTTAGCTACAATCTTTAAGATAGTGAAGAAGTTTCTAAATTTCCTTCTGGGACTTTGTCTTAAGGCCTGTAGTGTTTGAAATGATGATTTAAGTGTTCCAGCAGTGCAGCAGTGTAAGCATTGCAATCTTATTGGGCTTGCAACAAACAGTAAAGACAACACAAAACCACATACAACCATACACTAACACATTAGCAAAAAACTGTCCCCACAGAGAAATCAAAGTAAAAAATACACAGGATACATTAAAAAAAAATCCCGCAGTGTTCACAAGACACTGTAAAACACAGAACATTTTAATTTAACTGCACCAAAGACTATTCCTGACTTAATTGGATATTCTCTGATGAAAATACTATTTTGTATAAAAACACAAACACGTTATAAACAAGCAATGGCCTCATCCACATTTAGACATTAAAAATGGATCAGTTTCAATGTTTAAAGGCTTTATTTAGCCCAACCTTAATGTCTATATTGATTTGGTATTTATAAAGGGAATACAGTCTTCCATAATCACCCTAAAACACTTGAACCTGCAAGTGTCCACAATGAGTTTCCCTGTGTTGTGTCATTTAACATATTTCTACTTTCAGGACCATTCTAAAAGTAACTTGTTACATTCTCATAAAATGTTAAAGAAGAATCCATCGCTGATATATCACAAAAGATATCCTATTAATAAATACATTTACACAGTAAAATACTGGACATTCAAGAGTAATTATTCAAGGATTATGTTGCCTAAGGTCATGTAGCCTAAAGGTATGCAAGACAAAGTGCCAAAATATGTCAATTCCCCTTTTATCCCAATTTATTTTTATTTATGTTTAGATAGAAATGTATATTGTCTATAATAAAACAATTTGAGGGGAAAAAAAACAAAAAGAAAAAAATGTCCAAATGTTTTGTGTGATACTTGAACCTCAATCAAGATATTTACAGGCACGTTGGGATTATCGTAATATCATCTGAATATTGTCATCAACCACCTTTATTGGGGGTTAGCGCAGAATAAACAACAGAGACATACTGGATTAATTAGTGCAGTAAATGTTTTCAGTGTAACACATTCGAATATTTGAATATTCGTTCCAGCATATAAAAAGGCATTTTGGTGACTGTTGCCGCTTGTGATTTTGGTTCATTTGTCTGATCTGTTTTACGGTTCTCAAACCAAAGGCACTTCCTGCTACCACACAGGACATACTGGAGTGTCTCAGGGTTTCTATAGTACTTGTAAAGGCCGATGTCCTCAATAACCAGTGGTACAGTGGTTGGTCTATAAAATACTATTCATATTATGTATCATGTCAAACTAACATTGTAATGTGGACTAAAAACACTGTACATACAGTAATTTATCTCAGTGCCAATAATAAACAGCCAAGGACTTGGTTTATTCATGAAATAAAGGGTTGAGTACAAGGCACAGTACTTTTTACCTTTGGCAAATTTGAATTTCTATTTCAATGCACTTACTCATCATTAGAGGCATGGTTTGGTGTTTACACAGCTATAACTGCAAAGGCCACTCAAAAACATGAGCACAGTATGATTGAGAACGTAGTTGTCACTCAATGTTTAAAAAGTTTAAGGTGGTCAAGGGGCACAGTGAACTAGTCCAGAATATGTGCATGACTAAGGCAAGCCCAAGTGACTGCTTTTGTGCAAACTTGAGTGTTCTGTTAGAGCAGTCACCTGCAAAACTTAAAATTTGGTACATGCCAAACTAGTATTTTGAGGGAAATGTATCATTTTATTTCTGCTTTTTCATTCAATAAACAGATCTAGTTCATAATGTAAATTTAGTGGAGTATTTTAAAACCTAAACCAGTTTACAATATGAGTAATCCCTTTTAATTTAAAAGATGTTATATTATAATGACAAGTGCCTAAAATGTAAGTGAACTCAAACCTAATGTATTTCACAGTGCTTTACAGTTAGTGTAGAAAACTTGGAGTGCATGTAATGTAATAAATCTGAAAGGCTGCCTGATTTTTATGTTATTGTGTGGTTTTAAATACACTTACAATGGCACTCTTTTTCTTTGGGAAATCTACTGGGAGCTGTGGAAATCGATTTTATAGGCAATAGTTATTAACTAAACAAAGCTACAAAAACATTTAAGACCACTTAAAAAGGGTGAGTATTTTTCTCTTCTATACATAAAACAGAGGACATCACATAGATTTACATTTACTATTTATAAACATTTATCAACAATCATACCAAACAAAATGCAATTTCCTTTTTAAAACATAAAACAACTGTACCTTAATTCACAGCTGTAGTCAAATACAAAAATCAAGGACAATGGATGTCACTCAAATGATGACGCAAAAAAAGCCATGTATGCAGGACTTTAATCGAGGCACTGCCACTAGGGTAAAGTCTGTAGAAGAGGAGCTCACTCACTCCCTCACCAGTCTGTAAAGGTGATGCTGAGCTCCATGTTCACTGTTGGATACCTCAAACACACACGCCATGCACAACAGCGTCTCCTGTGTGTCCCTGTTTGTCACCACCTGAAACACAATGGCTGCCTTCAGTGTATTATCTAAGAGTTCATTACAAAAAAACGATTGATTTTCACTCATTTCTTATTGTGATACTTTTACTTTTACAGTCAACTCAGTATAAATGATAATTATTATTGATTTGACAAGTATATTAAAGGACACACTACATTTCTAATAGTTTACTCTTTTCCCACAGATTTTCTCAGAAATGGAAAAATGTATTAAATGGTAAATGGTCACATTTTTCTATAGCGCTTTTCCACCTTCAAGGCACTCAAAGCGCTTTACAACAAGAAACCACTCACCCATTCACACACACCAGTGTACGCAGACACTGTGGGCAAGGTGGGTTAAGTGTCTTGCCCAAGGACACAACAGCAGCATTCATCTGTGGGAGCTGGAATCACATCAGCCGACCTGTGGGTCAGTGGATCTGACCACTCAACCTGTGATGTTTATGTTGAGAGCTGGATTCGATCCGCCAACCTTCAGATCAGTGGACGAATGCTCTACCAACTGAGCTACTGCCTATTCAACTATTCTTTATTCAACAATTTTTTTCATCATTCATATATACTGGGTTTGTATAGAAAAATAATTTTATAGCAAAATATTCAGCTGCACAAGTAATTATTGATATTCGAGAAAAAAAAAATTGTTTGATGTTGTAAAAGGCAACTAATATACCAATTGTTATGTTGTATAAAAATACAAGGCATGGTATTATTGGTGTTGCTTTTTTCATGTGGGTGTCCATGTTAAATGAAGACCCCATGTGATGTCTCAAACAGAGGTCCCTGCCCCTTTATCCCTCCTGTCTCCTGCTGATAATGAGTCTCCTCACACTGCGCCTCATCCCGTCAGGAATTACAGGAATGTGGGACCAGCCGTGAGTTCACCTCACCACTCACATTTTTAGTCTAACTGAAGCCACCACACATTTAAAAAACAGGGTTGACTTTAGTGTTGAGACATTACCATTAAGATGGTGAAGTTCTCCAGCACACTGTTCATCATGTATTTCTCAGGGAGATGCTTGAGCTTATGGATGAAGTTGATCATGTATTCGCACATGGGAGATCGGCTGATGCGATAGACAAAGCGGCCATTTTCAAACCGGGCATATTCAGTCTAAACAGAAATACATACAAAAACAAATTAGACAAAAAAACATATACATCATAAAAAAATTCATTTATTCACTCCTCCAATCAATGTTCATATCAGTGCACATTATTTATCAAAGGCCATACCTCGACTTTCTCCACCACCTGTTTGCCAAAGGAGCAGACTTTTGTGGAACATGTTATGGTCATGTTCTCAGAACTCTCGTATTGACTTGTGACACCATAAAATGATCCATTTTCATCCTGGATGTTGCAATTTAAATCCGCCTGTCAATCATAGAAAATGTATTTTATTTAACCAAGATTTTTATGACACTGTGCCACCCAATACAAACACTTCAAAAGTTAGAAAAGTTGTCACATTTAGCACACTTCAATATTTACTATTATGAAATATTTTAAAGATTATTTATTAATTAAAGGGAGCAATTATTCCAGCCTACACACACCCAAAATATAGGACAAATGTAGGGTAAATGTTTTTCACAGTTTTTGGGATATAGTTAAAGTTTTGCTTTTGACAGAACCTTCTCACATATTGACACCATAATCTGTGCTTTTCATTTCATACAAAAGAAATAATTAAATAATCATCTTAAAACTTCACATTATATTTGCACTGGTTAATTTGAAAAAGCTTGTTGATAATACTATGTTGGGTTTAATTGTAAGAAATCATGTAGAAACAAGTCTTTTTTAAAGATGGAAACAGACTTGTGCAGGGTGTTAAATGAACTTGTGTTAAAAGACTGATTTACAAGGTTGAGCTGCTCTATTGGAGAGAGTGGCCTCTGTCTGACCTGCATATCCGCTTCATTATGACCACAAAAAGACCCCATCCTTCTCCTTCATTAACCTCCACAGTTATACATTCATTATTGTGGAGATTCGGCCTTTCATTTGAATTTTAGATCTAGCGGTCACTTCAAAAAGAATTTGAGAGGACTTGGCCCAAGAACACGCGCCCCTTACTTTGTTGCTTGCCGCTAGTTAGCATTTTGCACCAGATAGGAAAATACAAGCAGTGTTTAGACTCCATTGAATGTCCACAACCGGGTCATGCTATTGTTCCATCATATTACACTGAATTAGTGAGTGCTCTGATCAAAAGTGCCAGTCCAAATACAGCTAGTGTATTCAATAAACAAGGAGTAGTCTTCAGTGTGTAATAATAATAATAATAATAATAATAATATAGCATTTATATAGTGCTTTTCAAGACACCCAGAGCGCTTTACAATAAGACACACACACACAAGTGTGGTTAGGTGGGTTTAAAAGAGATTAAACTGAAATGTTTTGAGAAGTGATTTGGATTGATCAGTGGTTTCAGCAGTTTGTATGTGTGGAGGGAGCGTGTACAAGAGTGCAGGAGCCTGGACACAGACGACTCTGTCTCCCATGGTCCACAACCTGGAGTGGGGAAGCTGAGAGAAGGAGGAGGAGGAGCACAGTGTCCTGGAGGGTGTGTAGGTTTGGAGAAGGTCTGAAAGATACTGAGAGGCCTGAGCTGGAGGGACTCGTAGGGGAGGAGAAGAATCTTGTACTGGATTTGGTATTTTATGGAAAGCCAGTGCAGGTGGGCGAGAGTGGGGGTGATGTGTTGGCAGAGCTTGGTGTGAGTGAGAACCCTGGCAGTAGAGTTTTGGACAATGTACAATGATTGCAAGCAATCCACTTTCCATGAACCCAGGTAGAATATGCAATTTTATGTCTGGTACTAAGAATAATAGTTATTGTAATTTATAGGCCCACTACATAAATTTAGGAGCTTATTCATTGAGAAATCAGCTTTTCTGTTCTGGGTTCAACGCCTAGTCTGCTGCCTTCTAGAGTGCATTGGTTTTTCAGGTTACACATTCATTCGATTCATTTATGCAAAAATAGATTGGCTTGTGACCCTCATGGTTGAAAAATGCTTACCCAAAATTTTATAAGAAAAAAGGAATTCTGAGGACCCTTTCCATAAAGCTCTTTTAGCCCTCCTTTTTTCTCAGGAAATTTGTCATAAATTTGCCGGATGTCCACGGACTCCAAGAGAGCATCGCTGTAGGAGTGATTTGTCTGACCAATATGTACGAATAGATGTTTGTTGTACTGCAAAAAAAAAAAGGAAAAACTGTTATAGATTATTTAATTATTTTATTCTTGACAAACAGTTTTCTGAAAAATGTCATATGAATATCATCAATACCATACATGTCTTTTTTACCTTTACTGCAGTTCTATCATTTGAGTATAACAACTAAAAGACTGAAAACAATTGCTATTTATGTTGTGCCAATAAAATAATGCTTATGTTGCATAATAATGATTGTGTTTCTTACAGAGTCTGGGTCTCTCTGTTGTTCTAGAAAAGCAGAGAACTCTACCAGTCGCAGTTTGGACGTCCCAATTGAGCGCCCCTGCCAGGCAGGCGCTGCTGGGGCCTGGGCAGTTAAGGGCTCATAACCTAAAACAGCCACAACAATTAACATTTAAAATCCTACGATTGACAACAATTACACAACTGTCCATGTTTAAGTTGAACATTTTGAAGTGTAAATGAATAATGAGGTCTTACCTGAAATAGCTGTTGTAACTGTTGGCTGGATTGGATATGCTTGTTGTGAAAACGGTTTAATGCTGTAAAAGAAAATAGGTCAATTGCTTTATATGAAATCCTTTTATAAACATGCATCTCTGTTTAGTGTAGAAACATATTGTTTTAGTCTAACTTACTCTTGTGAGGATCCCGGCTGCCCAGCTGATATCATGCCCTGCCATAACTGAAGAGTTACAATATTGTTATAGCAGCTGAATTAACAAAGATGAGCTATGTCCAATTGTCCAATTGCATACACTTGTTAGGGACTAGATCAAAAGGCTCTTAGCTCATGTTTAGTCTCAGTAGTTATCTTGACTAGCAGTCTTTGATCATGAGTTTATCTGATAGGGTGATGCTGTGTAATGTAATTTGAGTTGATGCAGTGGTTTGCCGGTGGGTGCAATGTGTAGCTGAATGACGGATGAATGTTGGGGTGCACTGGCTCTGGAGACACTCACCCCTGCTCCGGGGAAGGCTGGGCGCGGGATGCCTGGCAGCCCCAGTTTGTTGTGAATGGCCGTAGCAGAGACGATCTGAGCGGACGACATGGAGGCCATGCTCTGGAGCGCTTTGTCCTTCACGGCTTGATCCTTTAACAGCAGTCACAAAAGGCTTAGCATTTGCCGAGGCAGCAGCCACCAGCCACACTGACCTTTCTCAGCACATTCAACAGCAGCAGGTTAAAAGAAATGCACCAGTGTTTAAGTGTGGCATGGTTTTAGTAAACGAAAAAGAATGAAAATTGAATTCCAATATCCAGAGAATGGAGGTGGTATGCCTTTAAAAACTTATTGACCAATGTATCACATAAATACTTCTTTAAAACTCTAAAACAAATTGTAAAGGTAAGGAATTTCTTAAGTTCGAAGGAAGGCCAATGTATTGGCAAAACTTGCCACCTTGGTGGTGACAAAATTGACAGATACATTATAGTCACAACAAATTACTCAAGATTTCACAAATGGACACTGTTGCGAAGTTGACTCCCACATGCCACCAAGGAAACTCATGCAGATTCACTGTGGCACTGGCTAAAGGTAAAGCATGCTGGTAACTGAAGCTGGTGGAGAAGAGTCAAATGAAAACACCACACAAAGAACTGCAAAAATGAGATGCAAATGAACAGAAAACAGTGCAACATCTATTGTGCTACTACCAAGGAGAGCAACGAAAACACAGGACAAGGCAGGCTTTTCTCAAGGAAGGGTCAATGCATTCAAAGTGACAAAATTACAAACTTACCATACTTGTAACCTGAATGAGGAAAACAAGATTCATTTGAAAAGTTGCAGTGTTTATCAATATAAACATCTAAAGTAAAATTAGAAAGTATTTTCTAAAAACATTGTATATATTCTACTGTATTACATTATCCATAGCTTTATATAAAAAAGAAGACTCATGTGGAAAGTCTAATTTATTTCAAAATAAGTACAAAATAGATAAAACAGATCAATCAAAACATACTTTTATACATGTTTATACATATTCCACTTTCCACTATTATGGTGGTTTGTAGTGGACTAGACTTCACGTGTCAAGTATATACATTTGCTATTTATGCTATTGTTTTCTATATAAACAGTTGCTAAATATTGCTAAAAATATTTCACTTTTCCAGATTTGTCTCCTCCCATTCAGCCTATTAGTGATTTTTCTTATACACAAGATGCCATACTGTCTAATGTAATCCAGCAGAGATTACTGGAAGCAGTGGGTCTTCCATTGATGACCCTCTAAAACGCAGGGCACTTTTGTATTTCTCTATGCCACTGAAGTCTAATTTGCTTTAAATGAGACAAGACAGGGAGTCATACAAAAGCTGCCTGTTTTTTCTCAGACAGAAAGAACCAGGCATTCATGTGGCTCATGGCCTGTCTGCCTATCCCCCTCTAAAACAGACACTCTAACCCGCACATGCACATTAATAAGGGGTCATTAATTCCTGGTGAATACTGTGTGAGAAGAGCAAAGTGTGAAAGTCAAAATTTTAAGTCGCCTTCCCCAAAAAATAGGAAAAAGAAGGCCTATGGTAAGTATTCTTTGATATACTTTATAAAATACCTCAAATTACAGGTCAATATTATTCAAGATTACCCCTTCTTTCACAAAGCCATCCCCAAGTCTTAATGTGCCACTCTCAAAAGCTTTTCTTTAGTGATTTTTTTCCCCTGAATTTTACTGAAATAGCTGACAAGAACGCCCCGAAATGACAACATCTGAATTAGGAGGAAGGAAAGGCAATGACAGCCATGGCATTGTAAAAAGCCAGGATGAACAAGAGATTCAGGGGAGAAGTATAAAGCATTTTAGAAACAGCCGCAGCTCTGAATGTGTCTGCTACAGAGGTTTTGACAGCAGGGAAAAGTTGGGTTACTGTGTCAAAAGAGGTTAAGGGGTAATCTAATTTTTTTTAACACAAACCCTTTTGCCATGCCCCCTTTTTTATTTAACATGTGCAGCTTCGACAGACATGAAGTCAGACCTCCAGCTCTGAGCCACAGTCACGGCTAGCATGCTTCAGAAATTTAATTTTTTGACAATGAAAGCAACATAAAATGCAACTTTCTATGTATACTGCAATGACAAAAAATTATGAGACCATTTAATTGATTAATTTAAATGAAACAAATTGCAAAAATGAATGGAATTGTCAAATTGAACAATAACTGAGCCAGTAGTTTAAGTGAAAGCTGATTACAGTTTGCCTTTCACTTTTTGAGTTGAACTACACTTATTAGACATGCTGTTCACCATAAAATGGAAAACTAATTTAGGGCCCAACCAACCATTTGTCATTTGCTTCATATTGTTGTTTTATATTTGTAGTTAAATATGTACTTGTCTTGTAACAATAATTACTGCTGCTAATAGTATGTACATCAGATTATACAAATAAGGGACAAATGTAACTGACATGAAATTCTACAGTGCTATTTACTAGGCCACTACAAGACACAGAAAAGTTAGCAAGCACAAGCCCAGAAGCAGGAAGCGCATACCTTTAGCTTGGAATGAAACTCACGAGATTTCCTTCTGGCAAGAACCTGAATGTGACTAGACACCTGCGGGGGTCGGGGAGGGAGGGGCGAAAGGGGAGGGAGGGGGAGGAGACAAAGGAAGAGCCTGTAACCATGGCAATGAAAAGCCCCCTGCAACTGGGCAAAGCTAGACGTACCTTAATGGCAGCTTGGATTTCTCGAACTTTCTTTCTTGCTAAGACCTGTATGTGACTAGACACCTCCATTTCAAAAAGACAAAAGGGGGAAATCAAAAGGTGGATTACACATGTCTCTGTTTTATTTTCATGAAGGTCAGGTGTAGCCCCAAGCTACAGAGCAGGCTAACAATGCTGAATGACTGTTATGAGGTGTTGTATCATTTAAGTTAACTGATTAAGAACAATGAACGCCTGTTTAGGAGATATTAGCAGCGGGTAGATGTGGTCCGCTGTGTACTGAATGAGAATCTGGTGCTCTGGTGTTCATGTGGGAACCAATCATGTCACCAATGTGAGGCTATATTTTCAAATAGAAAACTGAACACCATGACATGGAGCCCATTTGAGTTAATGATCATGATCAATAATTTTTGAATACAAAAATTGTTACCATGGAGGCACTGGAAAGGTGATCAAAAAAGTAGCCTACATTGGGCCTCATATATCAGTAATACAAGTGTTGATTCCTGTGCTGTGTTTGTTATTTTCTTAAAAGAAGCATATAGTTGTAGTTCCTTGTTAAAGACAGCATATAGCTCCTTTATGTGCATGAATCATTATCTGGCCTCTAAAAGAAGTGTAATATAATTTTTTTCAGAAATTGCAACCCCCTTTTTATAGTTTAATGAAATCACAAATTAAGGTTAATCCCTACTACAGTAGCCTATTTTTGTTTCTTAAAATAACATGTTCTCAGTGAGGGGGATGTTTATATCTGTGGTAATTCATCATTTAAAACACATTTAAAATCCTAAAAGATTCTTATAATGCTGATTATGAACACATGAAGGCACAGAATTATACTCGCTCTCTAGACATATATCCATAAGCAAGTCTGAGTGTGTGCACAGCATTTGTGACACTCACTAAAGGCGCATCAATCAGATACATAGGAGCAGATGGACACAGGAAAACTCTTTAGAGCAGCCAACTAGTGATTATCTTCAATTGAGACGCATACTGGGTGCAGAGTCAGACTTTGAAATGTGATGACAGTTCACTAGACACACAGCTGTTGCATTGGAGCGGAGCAGCAACAGGTGATGTTACTTCCAACGTCCCTCTACGCACCGGTTAGACCCCAAACTCTCAGCTGTTAGGTCTTTAGGAACAAGTGACAAGTGAAGCTGCTGTGAAACTCCAGTTCAGTGAAATAGGCCTGAGAGTCAAATCCAAGGTTAAGTGTGCATTGTTATTACCACTGCCATGAAACCAACACACTATTCATCTTTGTTAAATGTCAATTTTTTTCCCCATTGTGGAACAAACTGCAACAGTGTATCATATCCTATGCAAAATTCACACCTGCCTCAATGATGTACTAAACTTTTGCCCTCGCAGTCATGATATATGAGGCCCATAGTGCAATTTGTTCATGTGTAATGCTAAATAAAACAGTGAAACACAATGAATAAATATATTTTAAAAAACATCAATAATAAATAAAAGAATAGATAAAAAAAAAAAAAATAGCACTTATTTCAGATTTCCACGGTCCATCTGAAAATACTCTACTTCATAAATACATAATGACCAAAACCACACAAAAGTGTGAATGTGGATGACACATACACACTGTAGACATACATGCTTGTGTTAATGCTTTGTTATTACATTTGTATTTATTTACACTGTTTAGTATGACCTTATATGTCATTCCAGTAGTGCTTCAAGGTTCTTTATTTGGTGGACGGTGTTTTTTTCTCTTATCAGTAAAAGGGTCAGGATTAAAATTATTTTCACTTTTTGATATACACAGTTTCATACCACATAATGAAATCTGTATTTTCTAGTAATAAGCAGGATGGGCCCACAGTTGACAGTGAGCTGCTGCTTTGTTGCGCTGTCTAACCTCGCCTCTTTCCTCTCACCTGTTTCCGAGTTCTCGTCTTCCCAGTTCGCAGCTTTATGTATCTGGCAATCAGCTCATTCCTGCCTGCACACAGAAGAACAGAGCAATAAATTAGAAACATTACTACAATAAACTTGATGATTCAAATATTTTGATTGCTTTTAGTTTAGTTATCATTCAATAATTTGCAGTTATTTAAATGGTACATATTTACATCATGTGGTACATATGTATCAGTAATACATTTTCAATATATATTTGATCATTTTGGAGTTAAAACTAATGCCAGCTGTCTGACCAAGCCAGACCCTAGCACTGTGAACACACCATGTAACATTAGCATGAAAACTTGCAGCAGTACAGCCTTTTCAATTAATCTAATTCAATCTAATTTTCTTCAAAGCTGGGGGCTTTGAAAGGAAACAGGGCTAGCTGTTCATAGTGTTACAGAAAATAATGGCAGTGAATATATCAGGTTTAAAACAGTGCAGAATGGACTAAATTATAATTGAAACATAGCTTTGTAAAGATTTCCAATTAACAACGGTTCCAAACATTCTTCTGCCCTCAGCCTACTCTAATTGATGTAGCAATGCACATGACCCCTGCTTAGCCTTTTCATATGGTAATAACATGGCGCCAACCAAAACTATTACACAAATTATAGTTAAGGAGCCACTCTCATTATGGGGCCAGCTGTACACAAACCAAAGCTCTAGGCTAGCCCTGGTCTTCTCTGAAATGCAACAACATAATGACACATTTTTCGACATTCAGTTCATTTTCAATTAGGTCTCACAATTATGACACAATGGGGCTGTATCAGTCTGTTAATAATATATCTTTGAGATGATCCGGACAAAGGTCTTCACCATCAACAAGACATGCTATAGGTGATAGAGAGAGTATAGAGAGAGAAGCTAATAATTAGGAGGTGTTATTGAGTGTAAGAAGAGAGACGCATTATGATATAAAAGGGAACAAGTACAAATACAATGTACATTTTCACAATGAACATTCTGGAGCTGCCCCAGGGATAAACAACCTGTGGGCATGTTCTTACAGTCTGCATGACCACTGTGGCAACAGTGTAAACTAGCCCAGACGTAGCACAGTGTTTCTCTATTTTCAATAATCAATGAATTACAAACAGTGGAACCATAACATGACAATACAGGCATTCATGCAAACTCCTGATTCCTAGATCAAAGCACACAAATGGGCAGCTGAAAGCTTGCTTACTATTGAATTATTCATTCTTTTCACCAGACTGACAAAGCTCACGGGTCCCGGCTGTCCCATTTTTTTTTTTTTTTTTTCAACTTGTGTTTGCAAAAACACAACAGCTGAAAAATGTTATGTGCTTTTTACACCTATTTATTTTTACATTGATACATTTGATACACTGCCAAATGACAATACAAGCATTTTTGAGAGTCCAAAAAATGCTATATATGTTTGATTATTATTTATAATTACAATCTGTCTATATTAACCAAAACTAATTTAAAATGCATATTCTTTTATGTTATAGCTCTTTTTCAGTGGTATTCCCATTCATTTCAAACTAGCTCAGATACTTGGATGCAAACAACTTGAAGACATTAAAATACATGCTTTCATGTGTTATTGAAGACTTTTCAGGGATGTACAATTATTAATTATAAATTTTATTAATTATATTATATGAATAAAAACACTCTAAGCTATATTTGTGGGGGCTGATAAATGTTAAATGTTATTTTATTATTATTTTTAACCACAGATCTTTTACATGTCTATCCATTTTAATTTTTTATTAAAAACTTGAATGTTCTGAGGCATATTTATTGACAGGATGACATTTTGTGTAGTATTTGGCTGCACACTGGCAGCTCTTTTCATGTGTGATAGATGCTCAAAGGTCTCCGAGAGACATTAGCATGACAATAGTGTAAACCAACAACATGAAGGCATCCAGCCCAGGAGCTGTAGGCTTTTCACATGTTTTATCAAACAGAAACCACCACTTGCCAAGTGACAGAAATGTGTAACATGTGGTTACAAAGAAAAAGTGACACTTTAAGAACAATCAATACAGGGTTAACATGAAGGTGGCCCATGCCATAAAGACCAATAGTGAAATGACAACATGGCTCTGTTTGATGAAGAATTTCACAGGAACAGAGAACTCTGCCATGAATTAGAAACATACTAATGCAGTATGTCATACAGACACCATAAGAGCTAAAAATACAGTGTAATCATTGGATCCTCCAGGTGTTTCCTTTGCGAGTCGTCTCCTTGTAATCTCTGGACTTTGGACTGTTCTACACCAGACAGTACTGTGTACGCATTCTGCTCCAGTATACAAAATACTGGAGCTGTCCATTCAAGAAAAGGAAAATCCATTATGTTAAATTATATTTTATTCAAGTCAGTCAGTCAAATAACCTTAACCTCCGTATTTTGTAAGCAACTATTCCAGTACTTCTATAAAATATGGTTGTTTTGTAGAATCATGTGTATTGTCCCAAATGAGTTCACATGTAAACTAACATTCAGGTCAAGTTTGAGGCATCAGAGAAAATGTACCTATGACACAATACTGTTCTTAAAAGACAGTGTGAGACTGTAATTAACAGCTCTTTAAAAATCCATTTTTTAGTGGACACCAAAAGAAATCGATACTTAGCTTGTGTTGACCTTATTGAGCCAGATAAAAGGCTTTATTGCGGGTCCTGGGTCACGAGCAGTTGAGCTAATGTGTTGGTTTAACAGTGGGGGATTAAAGGTGAGGTGTTCTCTCAAAATCTTACAAGACATCACAAAGCAGCAGGTCACTAACCGGAGCCTTCCTGGAGACAGCGAGAGCGCATTACAACAGCCCTCTTCTGAACCAGAGAAGCAGAGAGATGGAACCAAAAGACCAAAAGCCCAGGCTCTTTATCACCCAGCGGGCCAGCTCAGTCCATTTCCTCCCTCCTCACTCTGAGGCTCTGTGCCGTGGCTGAAGCACCAGGCTGCTCGTCCCAGCTCTGCACATTATGCTCACAGGGGACCAATTTGCACTGCTGGTCCTTGACTGAATCACTCTATCAATTAGAGCCACTGTGTTTATCATCACATACATTATAACGGAGGTCATCGTGCTGAGGTGTGCGTCTCAGGAGACAGCAGAGGAGGAAATAAATGGTCAGGGAATGAAGGCACAGTTGGACAGGCATCTGGACTAATCTGAACGGACGGCTGTAATTATGTGTTTCACGAGTAGCCGCTGTGCGTCCGGGCAAAGTGTGAACACAGACAGGAAGGTGCAGGCCCCCCTTCTGCCACCAAGTCAGACACACAGGCAAATCAATATTTTCAATCTTTTGGGATCAATTCGGTGTCTGAGCACAAAAGGAAACCATGCTGGACAATATGTAGAGATGAAAAGTCAAACTTTGTGGTCATGATAAGCTTCCTTGTACTTTCTTTTGTACATGACCAAGCCAGATCACAAAATTGTTAGGAGAATTTTGACAAGCAGTTAACAATCAATTTACAAATAACTCTGGACTAATACATAAAACTGACAGTCAAGCAATGTAAATGCTCAAAAAGTAATCCCATTAGCACCGGTCATAGATACGCAATTTTACACATTTAAAGGCTAAAATTAATAATGATAGATATTTTGATATTTCTTGTGGCTTTTGCCCTCATCTAGCTGTATGACATGATCACATTCAGAATCTAAAAAACACCAATGGGTGATACCAGTGCATCAAATGAGCACATACCCAACATGACAGTGAGTGATATATTGGGATACAAATAGAATTGTGTACGCTGTATCATTGTATCCTCACTTTTTATACAGCTTTACTCTTTGTTTTAATCATTTTAGCACCAGCTAAGTCAGAGCTAATTTCATTTGTAGGGGTAAGTTATTCAAAACAATCATGGTGGCTACTTGTTAACCTCACCTTTGTGTTCCATGTCAAATGGTGTACCACTAAGTCTAACCCTGTTTGCTCCGGATGTAGAAGAAATTCACATGTTTAATTGATATTTAAAGCTGTAAGATATTTCTTGATGCCTTTTATTACATACTACTGTATTACTTTTTGTGTCAAAATAGTTTGCTATTCCCTGACCCTACAAAAAAAAGACTGATTCCTTGTTACATTGTGGGCACAATGTTCTGGATGGGACAATAATGGCAGCATTCAAATTCCATTCAAATGTTGATTATATAAAATTGTCCTATCAGAATGAGATCGTCCCATCAGAAGTGTTTCATCATCGTGACGTGACGTAATCACGGTGAAGATTTCCTTGGAGTGGACGACACTGGCTCTTTAAGAAGCCAAAGCAGTGTGTATTTTAGCCAAACAAAAGCAGCCTGTTGGGAACATGAAACCTGAAACCAGCAGCCTGGCTCACAGGGCCTGATACAGACCTCAGAGTGAGACACACCCACAGTCCTGCTTCACAGGCGCACACGCCAGGACCAAACACTCCACAGAACCCTCTTTTCAGGGTCTCATCAGGATAGCAATCACCAGTGAACAGTAACTTGTATTTTGATCTGGCAAACACTTTAAGTCAGATGTTCTCCTGATACAACCCTTTCCCTTTTTCCCAGGCTTAGGACTACCCCAATGGTTAACACCTTGGCTGGATATATACGTTGAGGGATATTTATCAAAAATGAGCCTTTGTCAATGACACATACAGTCTAAAGTGATGGGTCTATAAAACACTGCCAGTGTGGACTGTCATAGCAACATGTATGCCCACTTGTTCACCATCTTGCTGGCACTCGTTGCTATCATCTATAAAGCCCTCACAAACTGTCTTGCTACTGGTCCATCCAGTTTTGAGTGTGAACATCCTAGATAAACTCAAACTAATCAGTTTTTGTGAATTTAAGAACTCACTAATCTCTGGTGAATTCATGTTGCTGAGCAAGGTTAATGAATTACTGCTGCTAATCTGATATGTAAATGAGTTTAATGTGAAGAGATACAAGCAAATGACAGCATATGTTGCTGTTCTGTTCTTTAAAGTAAAATTGAGAGCATTTGAGAGACAACCATGCATGCACATATTATATGTGATTAAATTCACTTATGCATAAAATGCAGTTTCTAAACGCTTATTATTATTATTATTATACAAAAATAACATGAAATCTCAGAGGCATCGCCTTGCACCATTACATCTTCTTTCTGTTTCTAATCAGAGCTGGAGAATCTTCAGTGAACACACTTCCAGAGACCAGCGCTCTGAGCCATGAAGATCCAACATGCGTTTGCTCACTGAACAGCCCACATTAAATAATATGCAGACTTCAAATCAATTGCACTTCACTGTAATCCAAACATAATTCTATTGTGTGGCTTGATCAACTCAGAGGCACACACGACAAAAGGCTTAAGTGGTCAGCTATGAAATATGTATATATATATATATATATATATATATATATATATATATATATATATATATATATATATATATATACATATATATACATATAGACATATATGGATTGTACCTTTACTTGTAGAGTTCCTTTATAACAGTCTACTTCATTTAATCTGTTCATTCTCTTCATTTTAGGTGTGCTGATTCCCTACCTTCTCTTTTAGATTTCAGTTATCATTTAAATCATCACATTTTTTATTTAGTAGTTTGCAATAATCAAGCTGCTCAAGCTTTTAGTCTGTTAAATCATTTTTATTCTATTATTGCCTTAATTTATCCAGGCTTGGGACTGGCATCATCATAATTATTCTACAACCCATATAAAACATAATATTAATGAATGAAATATATAAATGTTAAATGTATTCTTGTTCACAATGACATTAATCCTCCCATCACCTGCATCAATGCTATTTACACTTTTGTAAGACGCTGCTTTTCAGAAGAAATAAAATAATTGGACTTTTTTACCACCATGTGTGTGAAAAAGCTCTAGTGCTAGTCTGACAATAGCAGGGGAACAAATGAGGGATTATTCTGGAGGAGTGTGATGCCTCTCCTGCCATGAAGTTCCTCACACTCTTCTGAGTGAATGCAGGTGACTGAGGAGCCTGAGCTGATCCCAGAATTCCTCATTATCCGCGCAGCAGGGTGGATGTGGTCCAGGCGCTCTGACTTGGAGCGTGGTCGGCCCTAAGAGACAAGCCCCAGAGGAGCACAGAGCTGGGCCTACAGGCCACGCCAGGTCTGCTCATTACACCTAACTTATCTGTGGCATCTGTGCAAACCAAGTACCACTTAGTCCAAATAGGAGGGGTCTGTGCTACAGCACTGCAGACATGGCACAGATACAATACAACCATCACTTAACAGTTTTACATCAAAATATATATTCACTGATATCTCCAAATCTCTGTGTTTCATGTCAGAGTTGGGACGATATGTTTAAATATATTGAATAATGATATAATTGATGTAATAAAAACACAAAAGTGAAAAATAACCCAAATCACCTTGATTAAAAGTATGAGCAGTATCATAAAAGAACTCTGTAGTCTCTATAACACATTCGTTTATTCAAAGATGGAACAAACCACATGGCAAAAAATCACAAATACCATTTAACTTGCAAGGTTAGTGCAAATACACGAGGCAATGAATAAACATACAATTTGTGTGAGGCGTGTTGTTTCATTTATCAACTCTATTTCAGGGATAAATGAATGCAGCCGAGCACAGCAGGTGCATTATGCCATAGCAGAGTTCTGGGCCTTTGGCTTGAGGATCAGCATTGAGTTTGATTTTACTTTTCAAATACTCCTGCCATGACTGCAGTAGCAGGTGATGTCAACTATGCATAACCTGTATCTTCACAATAAGATGCAAGAAATAAGCATGGTGCCTGCGAGCCACTTCAGGTAAACACCACAATAAGCTAAGAAGCAGAAATTAGAAATTGTTTTGTAGCACACACAGTTGCTATAGAGACGGTTGCTAATTAACTGCACTCTAGCCCGGGATAACAAAGGGCTTAAGGGCACTCAGGGCGGCTCCTCTTATGATGAGCTGTGTATGGAACACAATGCCATCCCCAGGGTCTCTCCGCCACAAAATACCTGTCTCCTTGTGGCCAACCTCCAACTCAGATGCCATGAGAGCTTTTGTGCCTATTCTGTAGCCTGCCCCACTATACCAAGGGTGAAAGTGCATGATATACACACTGACACTTATATCTACCATATGTACAAATGATAACTTAATTCTATTATAGGAACTCTGAAAATGTCTTTTACCAAATCAGTGTAAATAAGGATTATTTCAGGTAAGCGAATACCAATACAAGGAGAGATTAACATTTTCTATACACATTTTGTATGGTTTTTAATCTAGAGTAATAGGTGAGCTGGAGCTGCATAAAATGAGAAATGGCAAATCTAGAATGATTTCTCTCAGTATTATTTATACAGATTGATATCATTCTCAAGCCTGGCCAAACATGATCGTCCAATCAGGTTTGTTTTTTTCAGTGACACATTTGAAATGAAGGAGCTTGGTCTTGCCTTGGATCCAGAATACACTCTTCTTCAGTACTTTACAAAGACATGAGTCTGGTCACCAGTAAATCTCCCCATTTTCAAATGGGCATGATTGACAGGTAAATTAGTCAATCAGGGACACAAATGGTCCATTGGAAAAGGAATGAAAAATATCACGGGGGACTGAAAAAGACTGCAGATTTCTATAGATTCAATGAGGGCAGCACTAAACTGTTAATCTGAGGTTAAATAATATGTTTTTATTTGTAAATCACAAGTGACCACTGAGCTCCTTCGGTTCACATATGTCACTGAAGAAAACAAATCCGATTGCACAATCACGTTTAACTGGGCTTGAGGAGCAACAGAGGGTGTGGGGCCAGATTGATATCAAAAACAGAGAAATATCATTGTGGATTGGCGAGGCAATCGCCTATGATTTACAAACAAAATTTTATTTTTCTCATGTTAGATGAACAAACTTTAGTGTTTCACTCATTGCAGAAATCCACAATTTTTTTTGGTCCCCTGTGATACTTTTTCCTTTTTTCCAATACAAACAGACCATGCGTGTCCCTGATTGGCTAATCCACCTGGCAATCACGGCCATTTGAAAATGAGGAGATTCAACATTGATCAGACTCACATCTTCATAAAGGTTTAAAGAAGTGTGTATTTTAAATCCCAGGCAAAAATAACATGAAACAAGATTATAAAGATTATATGAATGAATGTTGTTGAGTCGCACTGAAGTTATTTTAGGTATCTTTGCTGCTCTGCTTTGCTTGCGTACTCTTAAAATTTACATTTTATTTTGGCCAGTGGGGTCAACGGGCAGCTGTAAACTAATGCTCTTAGGAGCCTTCGGATTTCACTTGACACTGACAGGCTGCAAGACAGTCCAAGAGCAAAGACAGAAAATGTTCCCTGTTCACATGACATCAGCCAAAACCAGGGACGGGGGTGGGGGGTGCACAGCTGGTGGCAGCCACACTACCATCTGCTCCTGACTAATAGTTTATGCAGTTATACTTAAACGTACAACAAAAAACGTGCACTTGAGGGAACCAAACCATTGCAGACATTTGAGAGATTGGAGACTGGCTCATATAATCACACTTGGTTGAGTTACATTGTTGATAACAGCAGTACTCACCATACATCTTGCCCTCATCTGACAGTATGATCTTCCTGCGCCCACAGGGGGGGTAAATGGCCAGCGCCTCCTGGAAGCTCTGCTCGATGTCCGGGCTCCACACTCCCTCCGCATCATTGTCCGCTGGCTTGTCAGTTGAGTCGCTCATCCTCTCCAGGTCTTCGGCAGGACTCTCGCTGCCGCTCCAACTGCTCGGGTCAATGGTGGCGGTGAGGCTCTCCAAGCTGAAGCCTGGAGCAAACTAGGGGGAGACCTGGAAAACACACACACAAAAAAAGGACAAATCTCAGGCAACAGTTACAAAAATGGATAGTGTACAGTATCAAAAAACTAAAGCTGCACAATATGAGAGAAACAAATGTGCTGTATAAAATATTTACAATATTCTTTTTTGACACTGCTGAATTAAAAGAAAAATGTAAAGTTCTGAATTTATCACATAAGTTTGTCAAAAATGAAGACAGATCTAGGACCAACACTAGGCTAAATAAAGAAAATCCTGACATGCAGTCACTCTGGCTAAAACCTTACCAAGGATGCACAATGAGTCTTGCTGTAACAAATGAACATGACTTGTCCTTGTAGTGTATAGTGCATAAAAGAATTTGAGGCATTCTGAAAGACATCTCTGAACTATGGAGACACAACGGGTGACATTTTTTACAGTATCTCAAATAGCTGTTATTGTCAATAAACCAAAGTCAGCCTATATAACAAAATCACTAAAGAGGCCATATTGTGTAAAATAAGCTTAACCATGTTCTAACTCCCTTGTCTCTAAATCCCCTTGTCATTTGCTTACTATACCAAGTAATACCACTATTAATTTGTTTAGTATTAAAATGCATTGAAATTTGTAACAATTAAATATGCATTCCAATAAACTACAATACAAACAATGTACCACAAAAATGTATTAGAATTCAATTAAAAAGCATCCATCTTTGAGAAAAAAAAACAACATTTCAACCATAAAAACACATAAATGATAATCCACTAGTTGTTACGTATGAATACCATTATGAAAAGGCAGAGCATATCAACTCTGAGGTTTTGAACATGAAACATGAAAGCAATGGACCTCTTTCTAGTATTTTAGATCGCTATTGTGGCTAACCATTAATGAAATCAAAATCAAAATCTATGTCTGGTTTCCTACTAAATACCCAAAGTACAGTATCATGTCTTCTTTATTAACTAATTTGGTTAGAAAAAATCCAGTTTACATTTACATGGTACATTTAGAGCAAGGGTTCCTAACCTTTTTGAATTTGGGGCACAACTTTTTCAATACAAAGTAACCTGGGTCCCATTTGCATATGAAATATTATAGTGTACCACAGGATGGTGCTCATGGCCCACAATTATTAAAATAAACTTTTTGACTTTTTTTTTTTTTTTCAAAATTTTTTCCCTCATGATCATTCATAATCTTCTTCAGCTTCCTTTCATATTACAATTTACTGTACAGAAACGCCACTGAGTAGTGTGTGAGGTTCCTGTCTTTTCTCAATCTCTCCTCTTACTCCAGACAACTGCTTCCTCTCGGTGCACAATCCCATTCAAGTTGCACAAGCTGTCAGGAAGTGGGAATACTAGCATATGTTTCTTCCAGCAGGCTGGACCGTGAGGAAAAAGGGGGGAGGGGAGCAAGCTGTTGGGGAAAAACCTCCCAGAGCAGAGAGCAGAGCTTTTACTGAATCTGTGTTTTGTGAGGCAACTGCTGACGCTGCAGAATGGATTCACAAACCAATCAGGGAGGGGGAAAATACCACTAAACATGTGCCTCTCATACAAACGAATAAAGATGAATTATTATGGTAATAACTTACAAACAGTCCAGCAATAGTTTACAAAATGAGTGTAATAGCGGATGTTAAGTAAAAAGTAGGTTATAGAATTATAGAACAAATATATAGAACAAATTTAACTCTTTTTGTAGCAAAGTAACTGCTCTTGAAATTCTGCGCCTGGAATGCACAGAAACTTCTCTTATGTGATGATTATGATATGATATGATTTTTAAGCTCATGCAGTGAAATGCATATTTTTTAAACCTCAGTCTAATATAGTGCTTTTATAGCCACTGAAAATAGCCAAACTCTTTGGTAAATTATTGATACTCCTCCTGACACATTCTGCGGTGGTATAATTATTCTGTAGCCACAGCAGCCCAGAGGCAGAATGACAGAAGTGTGGCAGCTCAACTGATCACAAGAAAGACTCAAACCAGCAACTTTTAGATTAGTGTATGAACTCCAACTTTATTTGGTTTAAACTTTGTATATACTTTGTAAATATAAAGAAAATACTACAATTTCAGTATTTAGAATGTGTAACAATTGGTTATGTCCTTCATGCTCTTTTACGGTAGTGCTGCAATTACCAAGGATGTACCCTGACTCATCACCAAAGCAGCCCAGGAGAGGTCCCCTATGAGAAGACAGATGACGAACATAATATAACCATAATGAGGTATGTTTTTCTGTGATTGTGTGTTATTGCTTTGCTATTATTGAGATAACAAAGGCCAGTGGATTTGAATATAATGTGCGGATGTGAGGATTACCAGACATTGCACAAGAGTGCACCACTACAATATAACACATTAAATTACATAAGCCTTTGTTACCCAATGTGTATTATGTTTTGGGGTTAAACACTGCACACTTACAGGATGAGTCACCCTCAAGTGTTATGCTGCTAGAACAGGTTTTCTGTAAGATGTGCATAAATTATGAGGAAAATCAGTAACTGTTTAGAAGAAAGTATTCATGAAGGACAATCACGTTCCATTATGGGCATGTACCAGATTTTTTTTCCCATATATTTGAGCCTAATTTGTCTTGCCCCAGTACAGATATGAGCAGCTCTTATAGTAAAAATAAGTCAACTTTGTGCTCTATGAATCTAATAAGAGATCATTTTATTGTCCAATAATGAGCTCGTACATTGTTGGTATGGTAATGGTTGTTAGCTTTTCTGTCATGGCAAAATGTAGCACTGTCTCTGACAGAATAATCGTGAAGAATAAGGTAAGTGAGGAATGACTTTGGACCACAAATCATTTAAAATGAACTAGTTCAGTATTTCACATTTTTTAGATAGGTACAGCACCTCAAAGTGTAAAAAAGAAATCATGATTAAACCTTGCTTCATCTTCTGTATGTTTAGATTGCATTCTTTACTAATGATGTGCTTTTTGTGATAAATGCTATCTGCGGCTTATTTTGTTCAATGCCATCAAAACAAATTCTTCAGCATAGAGATCCCAGCCAAAATGCGAATAATCAGGAGTTGCCAAAGTAGCCAGTAACTTAGAGCTTCAGAATCTAAACCAATTAAGTCTATGAGAGGACGATATGAATGACAGCCCTAGAGACACTAGTGGCACACGGTAATTGCATACTTCTGTCTTTACTGACTCTGCACCATAGAAATGGCCTTATTTGTGAAATGCAAGGTGAAGATGGCCCGAGGTGGAATAAGTGAGGGACGGTAGCTAAGCAGAGTAGTAGCTGTGACACGGCATTATGGGAAATTACACTTACCGTGAGATTACATAAACCACTCACCAAGCAGGAATCCAGCTTCTTAAATTAAGAGAACCCATTTCAACCATCAGACAGAGCAAGGTAATGAAATAGCAGATGAGAGGTCTCAAATGCAATTTTCCATGTGGGGTTCTTTTGTGCCGCTATCTCAGAGGGTGCAATAATGATTCTGTGAATGACTTTTGTGCTCCCTATAATGGCCCACTGTAGTTAAGGCCACACTGTGTAAAATCATAATTACAATGTGATTTCAGAAAACTCAACATTTTCAGCATCTTACAAATAAATATACTCACTTTTGCATAATTACAACCGCAATGTCATTTGAGCAGGGCATATCAGACCAGGGAGGCACACAAAACCTCTGATAGTAACACAAAATCCATTTAGTTTCTGTCAATAAAACAAATTTGTCAAGTGTTTGCAAAGCTTGTTTACAGAAGAGATCGCTGCTTTTATTTAACAGGTTAAAGACCTTTATGTATTGGAAAAATTCTAATTACCAAATATCTTGAATTGAATATATTTACGCAGCTTTCCCAGTCAAGGTAAGGCTAAGGCACGCAGTAAATAAAATCAAATAGGCAAAAATTAAGGTGAAAAGGCGCTCTTTAGAGAGAAGCACACTTCATTGACTGGTTTAATTAAAGACAAGCATTTGATTTGGCAAGTTACATTTGAAGCTATAAAGACAGAATCCCATTCATCTTACTGGATAGAATTTCACTGCTATTGATTCTGTATAGCACCATTATTTTGTTTTAGGTGGGTAGAAGTCTGAATAAAAAAGCTTTTCAATAGTAATTTTAAAAGGTCTGTGGAAGTGCTATACTGTTTCTGTTATTGGCAATGATGCAGTGTTTATTTCATGCCTCTTTGAATCAGACAGGCTTATGGACACTGTCTCAAATCGCCAGCCCTGGATCGCAGGAGCGCCCAGCAACCATTGGGCCACTTCAGGATCAATCTTTGTTTGTAGCGGAGAATGGGATTGATTTGTGGGTTGTGTCAAAGCAGCTTTCTCTACCTGCAGCAGACACAAACAGGTAGCAACAGCATGACCCGGGCAGCTTCAGATGTGGCACTCCAGGACAAACCAGCTAAAGATTTTGCTTAAGGGTTCCTTCATGATTCTCACACAGGACATTGCTAATATGGCTTTGTTTCACATTTACTGAGTAGTACAGAAGTGTAAAATCTAACAATTTCCCATTGAAAAAAGCACACAAGCTAGGGAGATATTTGCAGTCCAAACTGTGGCGTGCATTCCTCACAGTGTGTCAAGGCGGTGTGTGGCACAGGCAAAGTGCATAAAGCTCAGGAAATTAAAGCTGTAAAGAAAGGTTGGTCAGATAGTGGATCTCCTGACAGTTATGAGAGCCACGCGAGGCCGAGGCACAGGCTGGACGCGTGCGGAGGGGCATGAAAAAACAAATCACGCTGATGAGCTCCTCTCCTCGTTTATCTTCTTGTTCACTTCTCCTCGCCTGCTCTTCCCCTTGTTTGCTTTTGGCAGATGCATTACAACCTCCTCTCCATTGGTGTCCTAGTAGACATAGCTCAAATGATGATGTTCTATTAGTATCATTGCATTGCACTATTGTATGTAAATATGAACTAGCAGTTACTTTTCATAACCTGGACAGTTTTTGCCAATGAAAACAACCCATTTTAGGTTTGAATAATTGTAAAACATTTCATTTAATGTCATCTTCTGAAAGCTGTGTTTACAATTTGATATATTTTTTCATCATCTATCTATTACATTCATTCATTTAAATTCAATAAAATTACATTTTCGATAAATATTGGAACAGCACAATATAAAAAATGCATGTAAAACTATGTGTATCGATGTGGATGACACCTGAACTAAACTGACTTAAATCCTATTTTAATTTAAGGACACACATTTGTAAAACTCAGATTGCATAAATTCATCAATTATCAATTATTATTTGTCTATTATTTATCAAGTCTAAGACTCCAGGTCTAAGATTTTATTATGATTTATTTATTTATTTATAAATTAATTGACTGATTTGAAGTACAGACTTTAGTATTTCTATTACCGGAACTACAAAGATGTTGTATAGATCATTTTGTCTATTACGGAAGTCATTTCCAGACTCCATACAATGCCAGTACCTTAGCCCTGAGTTGTTGTGTGCTTTGGCTGATTTTGGGTATCTTCAGGCAGATTTGTGCCAACCATGATAACAAAATCACACGCATTTATGAAAGCTCCTTTGGGAATTTATGACATTGACGGGACTGTACAGTGCCAACATGACTGAATAACCCACATTTGAATACAGGCCACAAATTATGCACCCGTTCAGTAAATGAACTGACTGTGGCTTTGTTCCCAAGTTCTGCAAGCTGGGACACAACTACTCGGATGCAGAAAGAGCAGAAGTACTATGCCAGATTACTTTTACTGTGGTTACAAACTTGTGTGGTTTGGTTATTTCAATATTCTGACTCATAATTCCTTCACTATAAATTATTTAGCAGCTTTGGCCTTTGGCCATAAACAAATGTTGGATTCCTTTTTTTGCAAATAAAGCTATATTGTATAGTATAAAATAAAGCCCTATTTCCTCTCATTTAAACTAATAACGTCAAAATCACATGGGTGGGGAGATTATGCTGGTTGATGCGCATTTTCCATGTGGTAAAGAAGGCTGCAATAATAAAGTGGTTGGACTTCAAAAAGCTTAAGGAGTCTTTTTATGTGATGCTAAATGTAGAGCATTCTGTAACATCCACAACTAAAAAAATCAGTACATCAGTGATATATTTAATTCAAATAATGAAATCAGAATATAGTTTTGGCAATAGCATGATAAACACATTTCTTAAGAATACAATATCCCTAAACCTAAGTTGTCTTTCACCAAGAGCTATAAATGCAAGTAGACAAAGCGGCACAGAGTTAAGGTGCGCAGCAGGGCCAAAGCGCATCCAGGATCTGGCCGTGGTTTTATTGCCACAGCTCTGGGGCAGATTTACGCAGGTGACGTCAGTGGCTATGTGCCAGAGTTTCCTTTTTGGTGGCACACTGGGCCGGCCTCAGCGGGCCCTGCTCGCACTGCTGCTGCAGAGGTGCTCACTCTAAAATTCCCTTTCAGCCTCCCAGGGTTTACCTCAGGGCACACAGCCTGCAGCCAGCACCACAGCCTTTTCTGAAGCAGCTAATGTTTAGTGACTCAAGCCCAATGCAGATTTCATTTAATTACAACATTAATGACACTAATTTAATTACTGCTCACAGATATTTGCCCACATGAATTTTATAAACAGTGAAACGGCATATTAGTGTTTCAATTAAAATATAAATGTGGGTTAAATTTTAAATTCATATCACAAATTCAGATTGTGTTGCCTAATTACTAAGCTATTAGAAGCTTCCAAAACAATATTTTTAATAGAGGACCTATAATATAATAATCTAACTAAAGCAATGAGCAACAGTGCCTCATAACACAGTGCACAACCTTGAACCTGTTGATATCATCCTCCCTGGAAACAACAACAAATGAAGTTGGCTATCTGCTCTGTGTATATGTCTAACAAATTATAGACAAAAACAAGATATTGTTCCACAACCCCTGAAACAAGTTCAGGAAGAAGGGAGGTCAACGTTTATGAGACAAAAACACTTATGTGCTTATGCTCACTCATCGCACAGTGGTCCTGCCCTCAAACCTCAACGTGACCAAACAGGATCTGCTATAACAATGCCCAGGTCTAACCACCACCATACAAGGATTAGGTAGTTTATTCAGACTAACACTGCAACACACTGCAATTGTCTAAACTTTATACAGATATTTCATTATAATATCAAGAAAATAATTGTGTTTCTGCTGACCTTTTGGAGTATACGTGAACTGAGCAAGATAAGGCAAGACATGTAGCACGGCATTGGTTAGGAACAGGTTTGAGCTGTATATGCTTTGGGCAAGTCTGTTCAGTCAAATAAAACTTTAACTGTTTCTGTGACGCAGTATTAACATAACTAAACAGCACTATTAAAAACTAAAGATTAACAGAAATATAACAGATTATCAGCAGGTATGTACGCAAACAAATTCAGAATAAACAAATTGTATCTTATATATTTCACCTGCCAACAGCAACGAATGGAATGTCATACTGTTCACAAGAAAAAAGGTACATCGAAAAAGATACATTTTTAAAAACTGCCAGCCAACACACGCAGATTTGTTGATTGTAACTATCATTTTATAGACACACAGCATCATCAAATTTACAGGACAATTAGCCTAGAGCCAAAAGTTAAGTTAAGATAAGACTTCACCTTGTTTGCAGAGCTAGGTACTGATGCCGATGGCTGATGAATTGCAATAAATGTACATTTAAAACTCATAACGCATTACTTGTTATCATATTTTTTACACTTGAGCCTCAGTGCCAATACTAAAGCAAGTGATTTATTTGTACAGCACTGTACAAGTGAAAACAATGGAGCCAGTTTAGCACAGAGGGGAGAACTTTTAGAGTGTGGTGTTACATACTTTACAACCACTTTTGGAGCTAATTGTATGTCAAATTAAAACTTTCGGTCTTATATATATTCTCATCTGCTGCACATTTCCAGGAGTTCTGGTCTTTAAATCACTGCAAGGAGTAAAAGTTGTGACACACTGGGATTGGCTCCAGGGCTGCTCTGTGATTATAGACTGGTGTTTTAGCTGAGCACGCACTTCCCAAACGCAAGGAAGGAAAAGAAAACAATGATGGAAACACTGCATCAAATCAAATCATGAAAAAGCACCAACCAGAACTATACCTAGTTAGCTAATATGTTGCATCAAGACAGAATTAATATTGTTATAACCTAGACTAGTACTGACTAAATACTCATACTTTTACTAGGTCCTATAGCCCGAACACATTTACAATATTTTGGACAAAGCGTTATTTTTGAGCACACATCCACTCCTACAGAGTTAGAGTCACAACATCAGGTGTCCACTGCCGCTATAACAAAGACATTGTACTTACACAAAACTTTGTGGAAAACGAAAGGGAGGAAAGTCGCCGAAGCAACAAGTCTGTTCTTTCCGCGGTGTTTTCAAGGTGGTGATCCGAAAATCCTCCGAGGAAATCCCGGACAACTCCAGGATGAGTCCAACTACGGAGAGCAAACACAGCAGCATTTTGAGGAGTCATCTTTTACAAAATGTTAACGCAGTTCTTAGTTTAAAGCGGTAAATGTTGTGGATGTCAAGCTTTAGGACTGAAAAACCGGCCCCGGGGCTTTTAGAGGCGATAATAGACAGACTTCCTTTTTTTAAAAAATGTCAAAAATGCCAAAGATTATCGCTATGTCAAAAGCAGGAGTGTTTCAACAGCGATCACAAATCGGCCATTTATCTCAGCGATGGACATTGGACACAGGCGTATAACCACTGTACTACGCCATGTGATAGTAGTAAGCGCACAATTGAACGAAAGCTTGTTTTATAGGACAACGCTACGAGTACAAGTCTGCAACTAAACTTACCTGGTCACTGATTTTTCTCATAAAATTGTCCCTTTTTTGGTGATGGGATTTTACAAAATATTTTTTATAAATTTAAGTTTTTCGGGAGTTTCTGGGCCAGCCAGGAAGGTGTAGGTGAATGGCTTCGCGCACTGTCAGAGATGCGAAGAATGCTCGGAATGAGAAGAGGAATGAAATGAACGCGAAGAGCGAGTTTGCGTCGGGGGCGGGGCCAGAGGTGGCGTCATCCCGAGCTCCGGAGCACAGGGTCCAACAGCGAGCCGAGAGCGGAGAGAGCCCGGGCAACAGCAACAGGGAGCGGGTAGGGACTGGGGCCGAGGTCGGGGCAAAAGCCAGAGGACTGTAGCCTTCATGGACACTGCGAAAATCTGACTTCTTCCAGTCGTTGTTCTTCTGGTCATTGTGGCACCTACACCTCAAGATAGTTTGTCTGCTAATTTGAAGCAGCACTGATATACATGCAATCGCATGATGCATGTAATTTAGGCTATATAATTGTTTCAGATAATGGTTTTAGCCTGGTTTAAATGCTTGTATTTGGAAGTAAGTTGTTAAAAGTTTGTGTGCAACAGGTGTTTATTGGATTTTATTACTTTTTTTTTTCTTTTTTTTTTCTGGACCAAAGGTTTTCTGGTCCTTACTGCCATGATCGTTTAAACTAACCAAACACTGGGTTCAGTTCAAGTGCACACTGGTCTGGCTGGTGCTTTTAGTCGTATGTATAAATGTACTTTTGATAAATGAAAGTGAGGAACATTTCCGTGTGCTGTAGACAGACACCAGGTGATGGACCTGTCTGAACAAGCCAGTCATTAGAGGCAGGGTGTTTTGACACTGTTCCTTCAGCAGAAACGATTTGTGACAGACCGAGCACATCCATCGACAGCACCACTAATGCTTGTCTGTGCATGTTTAACCCAGACATTAGATGTTGAATTTCAGACAAAATGTACAATAATAATGAAAATGGCCAGAAAGATAACTATAGGCCTAGTGTGATTAAAGAATTATTGATGATAAAGATGTTTAACCTTTGAGGCAAAAATAGGTTGCAGTAGCCCAATCAGTAGTCCTAACATTAAATAAAGTTATGTGGTGATTGCAATACATACAGGGAGGCTGACTAATAGCCGATATCTAGGCACTTCACCCACATTGCCTAGTGTGAAAGTGGTGTGTGACTGAGTGGGGCCGATGGCGCAGATTGGCAGCCTTGATTCTGTCAGTCTGCCCCAGGGCAGTTGTGGTTACTAAAGTGGCTTACCACCACTGAGTGTGGAGTGAATGAATAATGCTCTGTAAAGTGTCTTTGAGTGTCCAGAAAAGTTCTATATAAAAATTATGCATCATTATTATTATTATTCAAGTACAATTTTTATTGTGCATTTTAACTTGAGTCCTCAAGTAGCCTAATTTTATTTTGAAGTACAGTTATAACTTGATCTTTTTCCATACCTCAGTGAATGAGAGAATAAGTGGCACAGCACACGTCCTATTATGTAACGTAAGGTGTTGCCACAGTTGCAAATTCAGGACGTTGTCACTTTTAAAGGGCTTATGTCTACAGGGGCATTAATACAGTTTGACAGCAGTGTATTAAACACAGGTCCAAAGTAGAGCTTAATTTCTACAGGACAAATTTGTATCTGATAACATTTGTGCCACTGCCAACTGAGGCATACTGCCTGAAACATTACAGTTAGACCTGTATTGTGCATTCAGGTTCAGATCTACATGGCCTGAGTGGACTGGACTAAGTTTCTCTAATAAGACTGAGACATGTGCCAGATGTTCTGCTGCAGCTTTGAATGTTTAACCCGAAACAAACTGATACAGACACAGTAGTTGACTATTCCCACACTTATGGTCATAGTATTAGTTGTACATATTCCGAGGAAAACAAACAAATATTTCTGTACATTTCTTCTATACTCTTTGTGACATTAAGTGATCTTGCCAACCTGCAATAAAGGTGAAATATTTGTTTTTATTTAGTTAATATCATGGAATGACATTATATTAACAAAAACATTTTGTTTGTTTTGTTTTTAAGTATTCTATTGTACTGGACCCATTAAAATCATAAATAATTGCCTACTACCCAGCTAGCTCCAGAGCCATATTCTTGCAAGGTCTTGACATAGGGAGTATTCAAAGTGTAACAAGTGCATACCAGCACCTTGAAAAGCCATGCTCACATTCACTGGTGTATGAACAGTCCACTTTACCTATTCAAAGTATTCCATGTATTCAAAGTGAATGAAAACATATTTTAATTTAATTCAAGCTTAAACGTGATGAAAAGTGAAGGCCAGTTACTGCTTCTTTGGAGATAAGAAAAATCATATGATATTTATAAAACTAATGCAGTGAATGATGTATAGATATCATTGAGGCTTTGAAATCATTTGTAGGGTGCAAAGTATGTGCAAGTAGATTATATATTTATTTGGAAGGATTTGCTTATATAGCACTGCTACTGTTTTAGTACATGGCTTTGTTTGTGATTTTAGAACCGGGCTCCATTGCCTTTACAAGTCTGCCACAGTCAACCAGTCTTCACTTACTTATTTGTCTTTAGCCAGTGATATTAGGTGAAAGCATAGCTCCTTTGACTCTCCCAGTTGGGTTGAATTGTCCTGAGGGCTAGCTGACTGCATGCATCACAAAAAACATCAAACAACTGTGAAAATATGTTGTATATCATGCTCAAGGACACAGTGATATGAGTTCAATATAACTGTCCCCTATCACTTTTACATTTGTAATATTAGGCATTCTGCCTCGGATTTCCTTTACAGCATCTTAAAGTTGTTTGTCTGAACCCCTGTCAAGGCCAGTTGAGGCTTCTGGGAGAGCATGTGTGGACAGGCACATTTGATATGAATACAGCTGAATATAAAGAGTGTAATTTCACCTAATAGCTGGAAATGCTCCCGTTGAAGACACCTTGGTGTATGCTGAGTGATTATATGTGATCATTTCTGCTGTTTGGTGTATGGCCATGGTCCTGTGCTTTTACTGATGATAGTGGTCCAGAACAATGGCCTATTGAAATGCATTGTCACAGTCCAGGCTTCAAATGTCACAAGACAGTGATGCATGGAAGAAAAAATAAATAAAAAAATCAGGACCCAATGCTGTGGACAGGGCAAATCTGAAATGGATTCTCCATCAGACTTCATTTTGATTTTTTGCGTGATATTTTATCATTATCAGACGTACCACAGCACAGCTCACAGTCCTCCTGAAAAAGCCTATGGGTCCAAATTTATGACTCAGTCCAAATAAAAATCTGAAAGGAAATATGTTACTGACCTACCCACTACATGCAGTAGTTTAACACATTTGTTTTGGTCTGGAGCCTTGATAAATTGACAAAAACGTGTTAGAGAGGGCATCCGGTATAAGACCATTACCAAAGGATGGAATTATATAAAACAAATTGAATTTGTATGCATACTGTGTAATAAGTAATATTAATGAATACCATTATTATTAATAGTAATAGTAATAATAATTGTAATTAATAGTAATACATGTAACTGAATGAATGTGCATTCAGTTGTCCATTTGTGAATAAAAGAGTTGTATCAAAAGAAAAATCTATTGTTTATTCTGCTTATCTATGTCTTGTTTGTTTTTCAGTGTAGGACATTAAAATACTTCAGAAACAATGAGTGAGTGCTGTTTAGGTCATGCTCCTGGTCTGAACCTCCCTGTATTCTCCCTGAACTCTCTGCTTCTGTCGCTCTATTGTGGTTTGCCATTTCCAATATTATACATAACACACAGTATGCATTTGTCATTTCCCCTGGGCAAAATTGCTGGATCTCAATGTAATTTTGTTGTTTGAATCCAAGTTCATTTGGAAAAAAAGAAGGGATTGCAGGAAATTCAATTTGGACACAAATAAATGGATTAGAATAATAGACTTTGGCATTTAGATTCTGACAACAAAAAGAATTTAGATAGAAGCCAGAAGGTGCAGAGAAACACTGGCAGTGAAGACATAGTGGTCTGGACACTGATGCAGAGTTGAAGTGATGTGACGATGGAACAAAGGGCAACAGTGGCAGAGACTTTTTCCAAGTTTCAGTGATGGTCACTTATACAGTAGGCGCTGACTGTTGTTGGGTCGTCTTAAGACATCTCTTTTGCAGGTTATGAATGCAACAAACATTTGGGTGCTGTGCGGTGATGTGATATGCAAGACTGAGATGGCCGGACAACTCATCATCATCCTCATCATCATCCTCATCATCATCATCATACAGACTGTACTACATAGGAAGGAACTGAAATCCAACATTAGATTACAACACTGCATTTTTGCTCCTTTTTCTTCCTGGTGAATATCACAAAAAACATGGTTCTTGTTTGTCATGTTAAGCATTAAAATAACTAGAATAGGCTACGCCCCTCTAGCAATGTGTATGGAGAAAAAGGGCAAATCCTACATATAGGATATAGCCTACCTACAGACTACAGACATTCGTAGTAATTAAAACGTAAGTTATATGCTCAAAATTAACAAAATAATACGCCTACGAAAATACATTCCAATGCCAAAGTGAATTCATAGCAATGCAATTAGAAGCGGCATATTTAACATGGACAAGCAAAGACACGTGCTTGATGGAATTTTTGGGGAGAATTCGAATAAAAGGAAAAATGTGAAGGATGTTGGCTGTGCTGAAGGCTGCCTTGTTTGTTCCCCTGATTGACTTTTCCAAATGTAATTTCACATGTTTGTGTTAAAATACAGAGACACGCGCGCACCCGTCGACATATGATTTATTCAAGGTTCTTTGCGTTCTTTCATGCGTTTGGTTAATGAAACGCGCCGCGCAGATGATTGAAAACTGCGAGAATGTGGTATTTCTGCAGGTGGAATTCACTAAGGCCACCACAAAGCACGTGTTCAAAACATAGTTACTCAGTGGACCATGGGCAGCAGTACTATCAAGCTTGCCTATAGCCTGCCCTATAGACTATATTTAGCGTACGCACTGGCTACTTTTGCGTGCTTCGCATCCTGAAAAATTGTAGGATATTTGCAATTGAAAGATCACGCAGAACGAAGAGGTGGCACAAACACAATTTTTTGCATTTTAATCATGCATTAAATTGATGAAAACTGCTAAAATAATGGTCTTTTATTTTTAGATGCAAGTGTGTTTTTTCATCAACTTTCACAGCGCCTGTAATTTCACTTCAATTTCATCTCCTGATTGCTCTGTTTAGTGCTAATCTTTCCAACACAGAAGTGCTTTGCAGTTAAAGGAAAATGTCTGTTTATTAAAACTGTCGATTATATGCCAATGATTTGTGGCACTTACAGAAAAACGGAATCAAACACATTCACATTTGCACATTGTGCACTTTTATTAATTGAATCAATTATAAGTTTACACTGGGATTTTAGCAGTGGAGGAGGTATAGGCAGCATGATACAGAGGAGTAAAAAAGTATTGGCCACTCAAGTAAAAGTCACATAAAAAACAAACAAACAAACAAAAAAACTTGAGCTATGTAGGCTATTTAAAAAAAACCAAAAAAAAAAACCCAAAAAAACATAAAAACCTTAGTATTAAAAAGTAGTCTTTCACACACACATTTTGAACAACTACTCAGTCAAATTTCCTGAATATGTTAATCCTATCAAGTCAGGTCTAAGAGACTGATGGTGCCAGGACTAAACCAAGAACTAAACCTAGAAACCAGGGTGAGATCAGGACAAGTATGAACGCTGTAAATCTGTTTCCTAATTTATCTTGACCAGTCCCCTTGCAAATTCAAGGCAGGGTTGTTGCCAAACCACTTTGAAATTTTGTGCAGCTAAGAAGTAGCCGGTCTAAAATGTAAAGAAGAAAAACTATTAACAAAATTATAGATTACATTTTTAAACATCTACAAGCATTACATTACTTGGACTTTTTACTGCTACTTTTCATTTTTGTTTATAGCTCCTCACATATTTGACAGTGTATTCTGAGAGTAGTTAGGCTACTACAGTTTCAGTGATGTTAGGCTATTCCGCAGCACCTTGCAACAGCTAAAACATTCACAATAGGTGCTTCATTAGCTTTGCAGAGATTCAGTATGAACTGGATGGAGAGTGGTAGAATTATTGTGAGCTCTGAGTGCATTCCTGAGAATCAAAACCAGGGCACTATCTTCTTCTTCAGGAAGACTTGAGAGGAGTCAGAAAGTCCACTGATGTGGGACAAAGGCACAATAAACCAAAACACTTGTTCTTTTGTGAAGAAAGAGTTTTACAGCTCAAAATGCATCACAACTTTCACAACTTCATAGTCAAAGGACTAAACTGATCCTGTTCCTCAGCATTGCTTGCAAAACAGGAAAAAAAAGACTTGATATTATTTCAGCCTTGATCTTAAGCACTTAAGCATGTATTTTAGTATACAGGCAAAATTGGAGGCCAGCCTTTTTTCAGTTATTGAAAGACTGGTAAAGACAAGTCAATGAACAGTGCAACTTGGTACACACAACAATCAAAACTTATTTAAAAATTAGTAAAAAGTTAGCAACACAGATTCATAGTGAAGGAGATCATTGTTTCTTAGTGACCAAGCATGTGACCATTTGCCAATAATCACCTTGAATACCTGTCAGTCTTCATTGGGATCATCTGCACACTCATCATAAAAGTGAGGAATATGAAAAGAAATAAGTCAACACAAGACACAATTAAATGGGAAAAAAAATCTCTCTTTTACATAGTCTGCTAATAATTCTTTGGCATTTGACATTACCATGTCAAATTAGTAATATTTTACACATTCAAACCATAAAATCCAAATTTAAAGTGCATGTAAGACATTATTTTAAAGTCATTGGTCAGAAAAAAATCTGCTCGTCAGAGGCATTTGGTTGGCAAGGAAGGTACAACAATCAAAAATGTTAGAGAATGCAAAACTATCTCTTTTGTCTGTGTCCTTTGGATAACTTGTGGTATTGAGCATGTGTGCATAGTTGTCTATCAAAGAAAGGCACGGGATTTCTTATTGTGTTACAGAGGATGAACAGTAGATGGCAGAAGAGTAAAACAAATTCCATATCTTAGCAAATCCTCACACAGTCATCAGTTTTCAAACAACTTAAAAAATAACACAACACTGTTTCATTATTAATATCAAGGAAACACAACCAAATGCATGCCATTCCATTACATCTCAATCAATGGTTGCACTTATTTATACAATAAAGCAGTTCCTGAAGATAAAGTGCACCAAACTGTCACGTTAACCTGAGTCAGTATAAACCATTTAACTGCAGGACAGTTTACAGCACGATAGTAAAAGACATGGCCTGCATTATATAGTTAGGACTTACAGTGAAATATTTAAAATGTATTTATATAGTAAAAAACAAAATGTATGACTGGTCATCTTGTGCATGTAAAACATACAGTGTCTGTGGTAAGTTTAAAAGGCAAGTAAACATTTAAAAGGTGCTAAATGTTCCCCAGTGAATGTACACTGAAATATCACTAATGAAGCTGCATAAGTCAAAGCTGCTGCTGCAGCCATTGCACAACTGTCTGTATTGTGTTGGGTCCTTCAGGTACTGCTTCTGTGTACATTTGGTGAAGTACCTCTGGTAAAACTAGCAGCAATGGCACGCTGATGGTCATAAGCTCAAAGAGGAAGGCGTATTCCTGGGCGTATTCTGTGAGGTGAGTAGCCAGGGCATGCGTAGTACTGCGCACACAGTTTAATAAGTACTGCGGGGCGTTGCACACAGCACGCGTCACACTCAAAGGCCACTGCAACAGTTTTTGGGCCCAAGAGCACCAAGTACCTGAAGAGGGACTTTGTAAGACCACTGCAGTCCTGGCCTGCTCCACAAAAGCACAGTTCTCCACAACTTCACCTCCATTGTGAATCTGAAAGAACACGCAAGGAAAAGTATTAAATACAGAGTTAGTGGTGGTATAGCACAGTAGGCTTGTAATATAGTAAGTTTGCTTTGCATAGGAGCAGGTTAGACAGTTTGAGTTAGTGGAATGGTTGCACAATATATCACAATCTAAATTACAATTTGATTTGGTAAAATTATTACATTTCAAAATATCAAATCTAATTGCAGCCACAACATTTCATCATACAGCTACTATACAGTTTATAGTAGATATAGTAGAAGAAGACAGGTGATGGTCTTACCAGTCTCTGCGAGAATGTCCTCCTCAAATATGTCCCATTGTTTCTCTGATCAAAATGAAGCTGACAGTAAAGTTTTCCTGTAGGATCACAGTCACAAATGTTGTGTGGTCAATAATAAGTTATTAATTTTATGATAAATATTAAAGTCAAATCAAAACAAATTAGTACCTTGCTCAGTGTCAAAGGCATGTGCCCCAACCCTCAGAGTGGAGTTGCAGGAGCAGCATCGGAAACACTCTCTGTGAAAGAACAGTCCCTCAGCACTCACTCTCTCCACCAGATACACACGTCTGTCACAAGAGCGACACCTGTCTGCAGACTGGGGGATTGTCCTTCGAATACCACCCTGTAAAAATCAATCAAATTAAAGTAGGTTACATGGTTTGCAACACATCATTAAAAAAGATTAATCATTAGCTTAAAATAATAATAATTAAAAAATTTGGTTAGAGTTACATGATTAATATTATGTTGTTCTATTATCCAGTTCTAGCTTCTGGAACGTAAGGTTAGCCAGACTAGAGCAATACCACACCGGTCATGACTCAGAACCTATTACATGCATAAAAAGACATGGTGTGGGCGACAAAACAAACATAAACATTCATGAGTTTAGATCTATGTGGGTGTTCTGCTGATGGCACTTGCAGTATGATTGTAGCTGAACAATAGGACATTAGAGTCGGCTTTCAGATATATCCCTTTAAAAAAAAAAAAAAAAATTTATAAACAATTACATTGTACAATTGTTCCATAAGGAATAATTGTGGACAAGAATACACTCATATATTGCAACAGTAAAACGAACTGTTTGGGACGGGTGGAGTATAGAGGAACCCACAAAGTGCCACCACAAAACACCCACTTCTGTTCTGTCGTAGTGGGTACTGATTAAAAACACAAGGCTCAAACAGGGGTACGGCAAACTCACACACAGTGCATTTATGGTCCATATTAGATTAATTACCATATAGTTAACCCATATATCGGAAACAATACAATGTAAATGGTGGTGAAGTCTTATGAACTTCCATGTAGACTATTTTAATATGTATGAAAAAGGGTTCTTGGACTTCAAAACATACAGCTATGGTAAAAATGTACTGTAGTTGATATTTGTTCATCATAGTAGCTGTAATATTTCAATACTATGAACTATGAATCAAGTTAAAGTACAACATCAACATTTGTGGGACCAGCCTCTCAAACTGCAAAACAAATTTACCTATGGTTACATATAAATCAACTTAACCTAACCCAGTACTTGAGAGCCTTGTACAGGATTTGCAATGTGTATAGATTTTATTGTGTGCACAAAAGGGAAATTAATTTCTTGAATCATTTATGCATAACTGTCCTACAAACAGAATGCATCACAAGCAGTTAGTGTAAGCACAGGGGACATGTTAAAGATGTGATCCTGGAACATAAGTCACCTTTGGGGCGGCTGGACTTTCACTTGAAAACAGCCCAGTGAGGTGAACTGCCTTTTCTTTAATTGACTTTGTCTGAAACTCTCTTGTTTGTTGTGCCTGTGCCTTTATCTGCAACAGGACACAAAAGAGTTGAAGACAAGGCAGCGTAATTACAGTAAGTTACATTGCACCACCAATCCTGCTGTGAGTGGCTAAAATATTATGCAGTCTGATAACCTCTTAGTGAGTTAGACAATGAACGCCTTCTTCGGTTCTCTCTCCTTTAAGAAGCTGAATTTGACGGTTACTAAATATTTATAATTGGAAGGAGAACAATGACCTAGTTGTGTGTGCTGT
Organism: Boleophthalmus pectinirostris; assembly: GCF_026225935.1. Classification (NCBI taxonomy): domain Eukaryota; kingdom Metazoa; phylum Chordata; class Actinopteri; order Gobiiformes; family Gobiidae; genus Boleophthalmus; species Boleophthalmus pectinirostris. The sequence continues at coordinate 20,253,059 of NW_026571140.1, forward strand.
GAGAGCAGAGAGCAGAGCTTCAGTTTCACACCACACTTGATGTAGTCTCACAAACAGGATGAAAGTGATCTGGACATCTGGCAACATCTTCATATTTTAATTTTGCATAACTTTAGATATTCAAGCAGTGATCATAGAGTATGGTAAAGTAGCATACTGTTAGCACTATGAACAGGACTTTGAAACATGATTGTGGTTGTATTTTTATTTCAAAATATTTGAATCTTATTTTCTTGCTGAAGCTAATTATCTGAAATCTTATTTTAGCAAGCAAATGACCCACCCCTCTCCATATATGCACAAAGTAGAATTTATAATCATATAAGTGATATTCTGCACCAACTGGATTCTATTACTACAAGCTAGAATGATTCAGTTGTGGAGAAAAAAGAAAAGGCAATGCTAATGCCATTTTAAAATTAAGAAATTACATAAACTGCCTATTTTACAAGAAAATTCTTCTAAGCAATTACTTAATTTAAAACAAAAGTACTTATGAAGAGTAACCCTCAGCGGCTGTCTGGGAGCTCTGCCCTTGCAGATCTGTTCCACACACCCTGGTTTTGTCCAATAATCCATCAATGTGCCAGTTTTCAAGGCCTTGCCAAGAGCTCAAACTTGCTCTTGCCATTTTTACCATACTTAGAATCTGACTTCACCCTCAGACTGCACACATATATGGTTACACATATATAATCAAGTAGGATCTATTATTACAGGCATGTCTGTGGTCTTTTGAGGGATAAGAGAGACAACAGTGACAGCACAGACAGAGAAAATAGGAGCAGAGCATTTAGAACGAAGAGAGATTCACCTCAGAGATGTGTTGATCCACTTCTCTGAGGCGCTGCAGAACTCTGGACATGACCTGGACAGCGGAGGGGCAGGAGGGAGCAGGGGGAGTCTCAGGTTGAGCAGGGGGCATGGTCTGGGTGTGTGTATGATCGACATGTCTAAGCTTCACTACACAAAACAGCTGCTCCGATGCAGGCTGGAAGGGCCTGTCCACAGAGCCAGTTGGTCTCAGGAACACATGTGGTGATGTAATAGCTGACTGAAAGTGATCAAACAAAATGTGAGACCACTTCTTAACAAGCACTGCCTTCTAGAGTTCTACAAACGAACATCTAACCACCAAAAACATACAAAAAAGTTTTATGTTTCTATGGTTTGCTTTCTGCCAGACAATAAAGTCAAGGCACCAAAAAAAACAAATAGTATATATAATATACTATATGTGTATATAATTCTTGCAATGCACAAACTGGCCAAAGAGTTGTTATATAGTCCATTAAGGTCAAAGGTTTTGTGTATTGCTCCTATAGACTACCTCTATAACTGGAGGAGGAGGTTTCGGGGCTGGGGTAGGTCTGAGTCTGATGCTCAGAATCTCTGTCAAGTCAATATAGTTTGGCACAAACTTGAGGAAAAGAGAAAAACATAAAGGCAAAGAATAGATAAGGCTGAAATGATATGGCAGAAATTACAGAAATAATGAAGATACTGACTGAAAAGTAGAGGAAACTGTAACAAAATAAAAGAGTTTCTTTAGTACCTGTCTTCGAACGGTGGAAGGCTTGTTTTCAAACTTGGCCAGTAGCTGCGAAGCCATTGAGCGCACTTTGTTCTCTTTGGGCCCAGAATCATCTGGCACAGCAGATCTATTACTGGAAAGATTGGTGGCCTAAATAAAGACAAACTGTTAGTTTATATAGAACTGTTTCTTACTTATTTTGTATAAAAAAAAAAAAAAAACATGAACAAACCTCTTCTAAATAACCAAATTTCCGTCTCCTTTTGTAAATATTGTCTGCACTGTCAGTTTTCTTTTCATCCTGGAAGAACAACATATTTATTTAAGCATCTTGTAAATCTGATATTTTCATTTAATAGAAAAATAGCATTAACGAAATTTACTAACCTTTGGAATCCTCTTTCTTGTCAATGTGAGATTAAGGACATTATTATTACTCCTGACTTCTTTAGATGGATATTTTCCACCATTTTCATCCACTCCTTTAGGACCTGAAAATATAATTTATATACTGTATATCTTTTCAACATCACAATTCATAAATATCACACCATAAAATTACATAAAAGGTAATTTTAACACACATGATGTAAGCTGTCTCCAACTCCATTTGATGTCCCTTTAAATGCTCCAGAAGCCTGAATTACTTAATACTGGTACATGACAACTGAGGTTAAAATATATAATATTAAGTATATAATATAAATCTCTAAGAACAAGCATATGTGTTTCCAGTTCAGTAAAAGTTTTTGCATCAAACCATACTTTTGGCTGACGTGCATTCCTGTCATGCCTCAAGACTTTGCTAACAGAATGATACACTATACGTGGTTCACCTCAGGAAGTCAAAAGGAAATTTGATACAATTTCTTTCCTGGAATTTCCTTTATGTATTTTTTATTAAGCTTAAAACAACAGAAACAAAAATTAATGTTATGTATTAGACAGCACTCAGAAACTGCACCGTAATGATAGTTTTACTAATGAAGTTTAAAGGTGCACTGTGTAACTTTTCTGGTGCAGGGTCTGCCACCTGCTTGTCTCCTTGGAGATGTTACTGCTTTGTCTTCATTATTTCACAATATGAAAATAAAGTTGGCGATCACAACAGAGACAAGTTGATGGTTAGATCTATGGAGAAGCAGGTCTGCACATAGCCTGCATCTGTAATTGCATACAAGGAAGGCAGATATGTTTAATCCCATACTGTGGAACATTCCAAATAAAAAAATGACATCTGACTGAAGACAAGCAAGAAGCAGACCCTCCACCTTTGAAGTTACATGGTGCATCTTTAATATTTTGAAGGAACAAGTGGCAGGCATCCCACCAAAAACATGACATAGTCCACCTTTCTATTTTTAGTAGAAATCAGCATTTATTTAATGTTGCATGTGTCAGTCATTGTTCATACAATTTTTTACTTCTAAACAAATCTAACTAGAAAAGCAATGCCACAGGCAAACAATAGAGGAAATCAGTGTTTTCCTTTCACAAGTCAGCGGTCACAGTGTTATGGCTTGTATGTTGTATGTGGTTTTTACCTGATGCAGGTAATGGTGTGCCACGGAAGAGTTCATAAAATTTGGACAGGTAGGTGATCATCTTGGTCTTATCCAGCTCGTGCTCTGCACACAGCTCCTTCCCAGTGGCAAATGGCTGTATCCCAAATTCATGTTCGCTTATGTCAAATGCAAGCTGAAGATTTGTTGCAGGCTCTTCCTCATTTAGGGCATTAAAATCTCTGAAAAATAGAACTTTATTGTCATTGTCTTTATTATACCGTCAATGTTAATTATGAAATTTGTTATTCATCAGGCATCAAGTTACTAAATACAGGTACAGTATTAAAACACATGCAAAAAAAATCTGTGTCAGTGTCAAAAACCAAAAATGTAAAATATAAGCTTTAAATGGTAAATTAACAAATCAGGATTTTTTAAATTAAATATCTTTAAATGGTTGTAACACCTAAAAGAAATAATGGTAAATTAGAGATGGAAAGAGTTTACTGATAAATCCCAGACCACGGTATAAATAGCAGTAACCTAGCAGCTGCACACAAACAATGGTGCCATTTTGTAAGGGTTTAGGAAAATCCTGGCTTTTATTCTAAAAAACCTACATACTCGTCTGCAAACAATATTCACTATAATACAAAGGCATGATGACGCAAACTGTGTTTTGGTTTATTTGACCATGTAGGAACCTGCGTGTATGTTAATGCTAGCATCAGCTATAAAACAACAAAAAAGGCAAAACTTGTTATATCTTGCATTGAAGGTATTACTGTAGTATCGGTCAGTTATTTGATTAAAAGCATTTTCACACACCCCTGTGTATGTACCAACCTTGCCCTTGTTGAAATAGTATCATACCTATCATATTTAGCACACCCATGGGAGACTTTACAGCATGTTGTTACCAAACACATCTTGTTCCGAGTTAATCAGAATATAGTGAACACTGGACTCATATAAAATTACAGTATTAATACTACAGTTATTCCACGCTTCAGGCCAGTGCAGACACAGTATACGTACATGAGCTGAGGTTTGACACGGTGAATGAGGGCACAAAAGGCCATGCCGCTGAGCCAAGATGAGCTCAGGTCAGTGATGTGCACGCCTCTGTAGCCCTCTGTCTGTCTCTGGCACCAGGTGAGGAGTCTTGCTGGTCGAATCTCTGACTCTATAAAAAACAGATACCAAAATAAAAACATGAGATGTTACTGTTTTACCATGGAATGTTCCACAGTTTGGCATTAAACAAATTGCAGAAGTGGTACCAAATGTTTTGTGGCCATGGAGATAGATAAGTTTAATGCCAGACAGTGGAACATTCCAACCCTTTCCATCAGAAAAACTACATAAAAGGACATAACATCTGAAATGATTATTAGTTGTACCCTATATCTGTAGACACTTTTGATTATTAGTTCAACCTGATCTGAGACTAAACATCATGACACCATTAGTCCACATGCACTAGAACATATGACAAAAATATTTTAAAATTAAATGTAAATTCCAAATGGACATAAAGAGGAAGGTTTATTTTGCGTGGAATATTGTATTCTTCATGTTTATGTTATATATAGTTCCTTCACGTCTTATGCTAGGTCATGCCTTTAACTTTCTTGCCACATCCCGTAGCTTCTCTTTTAAATAATCCTCCCACAGAGATCACATGTAAAAATAAACATCTGATGTTACTGGTGCCCACGCAATGGAGATAGGTTTAGTGGGTTGATTGAGATGTGTACGCTCTAAAAAAGGAAAGACTTAATCTAATTTTAAAGAATTCATATTACTAAATATGCACCTGGCATAAAGAAGTTCAACCAGGTGAAACCAGGATTACACAAATCACCTCAGTTACACTAACCTCGTCTGCAGAGATTGACTGGTCGACGAATGGTAGCAGCCCGCTCTAGAGAACAGTTCTTCAGTTCTCCACTAATGTACAACTGACGCACCTGACAAAATGGAAAGGCAAGTTTGAATGAATTTGTCATTTGCTACGGAAAAAAAGAAGGTTCAAGTGAAGATGAATAAAAACCTGGTGTGGTCTGACAGAGGACACGTTTAGGTTGGGGTAACGGGTCCCAGGGTCGATCGTGTACTGATCAAAGTTTTTAGCAATATTTTCAGGTGTCGTCTGATGAAGTAATCTGTAAACACTTTCTCTGTAAAAGAGACAGCATATCGAAACTTAATGTTTTAATGCCCAAATTTTCCATGTCTCCAAGTTTTATATGACATATTTGTTTGCTTGTACCTCTCTGCCAGCACCTCCAGGACAGGCCGGCCCTCAGCCCAGCTCTTGACCATCCAGGCAAGATCAAACGCAGCCAGAAAACCTCGAGCACAACCTGTTCCCATGGGCCAGAAGGGCTGAAATAGAGAAAGACAAAAAAAATAAAATAAAATAAACACATAAATAAAGAATAGCATTACTGTTTATATGCCTACGTTTCCTCCAGAATGTGAGATTTTATAGCATCAAATATATATACAATAAATGAACTGCTTTTCTGTCAATTTAGTCATGTCAGTGTTTTTTGTGCAGCCCTACAATCAATAGATTAAACATGATTCACTCTTTACCTCAAGCAGGCTATCACCAACCAGTGCCACCAGCAGCTGGTGTCCAAACCTCTCCCGGACCAGAGCGGCATTCTCAGAGGCGTACATGCTCGTAAAGTCAAACATTGCTACATCTGGCTGGTTACAGTGGTTCAAGGCAAAATCCAGTGTAGGAAGTTGGTAGTTGGTGCCAAAGTCAGCTGCCTCCCGGGCGTAGCAGAGAAGAGCTTCCTGGTTGACGTTTTCACTGCTCAGCAACATGTCTGTGTCTATGTAATCCTATTGTGTAAAAAAAAAAATTGTATTATTTACTTACTGAAAAGTTATGTCAAGTGAACTATGAGAAGAGATAACTAGAAAACTTACGTTTATGACGACTCCTTTGTCTAGCAAACTCTGTTTCTTGGCAGTCATGACAAAATAATGTGTGTTGTCTTTGTAGTACACAATGTTCTCCAAATCTACACCTGCAACGAATGACATGCTTCTATTGCAATTTGTCAAATATCTGAATAAATAAATAATATATATATAATACAGCTGCAAAAAAAAAAAAAAAAGCCATACTTCTGTAAATTCACTCAGTAACTGCACTGTGTCCACTCCACAGTTTTTAACATTTGATTCATGTTTGTTTTAGAGTATTGCATTATATGTTTATATTTGTTTTCGTCATGTTCATGTGTGACAGTGAACAGTCAGCCATGTGAATTCACAGGAAACGATCTCCCATCAGGGACTAAGGCATGCATTTCTTTTCTTTTCTAGATTATCAGTTGTTGTCACCGTTTACTGTGACTCTACTCTTTGATAAATGTTTTACTTTTTATTTTTTAGTCTTTCACACATACCTGTTTCTTCTTTGAGGTCCATAAAGAACTTCTGGTTAAAAATGAAAGCCACTCCACTGATCTCCTCCACCTTGGCCTCAGCTGTTGTGTTTCTGTTGATGAAGTTTGCAGTGATGGCAATGGCTAGCTTCCCTCTAAACTCTTTCCTTTTGAAACCTATGAAAAGGATACATACAGGGATATAAGAGCTTATATGGAATGAATGCATGAAAGATTCGGCAGTAATCTTGGCTTCTGTAAATCCACACCTAAATCTTAATTACAGTGTGACAGATTTATAATAAAAGACGTGTTTGTACATAAAAGAATCAAGTTAAAGCAACTGTCAACTTAGCAACACCTAATAATAACCACACACAATAAATAGAAGGTATGGAACTGTAACAAAAAGCCTATTTACAAATTACAACTTATGTAATCATTGCTAATTAAATATTTTAAATATGATAGTAGTAGATTTGATTAATGTTTTTACTGGTTTTCTAACATTAGCAAATATTTAGAAGACTGACAATGAACCATAGTCACATGCTGAGAAATATTTGTTGTTTTAAGTTCCCTTTATTCAGAGGTAATATCTGCTTTAGCCATGAAACAATGTAGCCATTTTCCAAACACCCAATTACTAAAGTACTTATTATCAGAGGACAGTCCACAATAGCGTATACCACCAGCGCAAAGAGCTCTGGTTCAAATTGGGCTGACAGCAAGGGAAAAGCATCTCCCCAAGGCATATTCACAATTTGGAAAATGAGCCACACATTCAGCACTAGCCCAGAAATGCCCTTTTTAGGAATAAGTATCTGGTGTAAAATGGTTGTTCGATGACAACATTTTAAAGAGAGAAACCACAACAATGAGACATAACATGGCATCTATCCAATAAGTTAGCACTAGCTCTAACAGCGAGGTCTGCTTAATGTGAGGTATGTCTACTTTCAACTACAGTACACACCAATTTTCTTGATTTAATTGAGCTTATTTAATAAAATTACTCAGCCCCCCCCTCCAGTTTCAGAAGACATCCAGGGGAGCTTACAGTTCTTTGGAATTTGAGTTCAACCTGCTGCACTCTGAATGCTATTTTGGTCTACCTATTGAGTGACCAACTTATAAACATTATAAGACCTTATTTGTCACTATCATCGCGTGGAGACAAGCTGTATAATAAACAGCGTACAACCTAGACTATCTGTATAAATTGCAAGACTGAGCAATAAAACATTGCATTAGTCAGCAGATTAAAAGATCTGCGCCAGGATCAGAGAAAGGTTAGAAGAGAGTCAAGAAGTCATTAACATACATCAAAATCATTCTTATGAAGCAAGTTGTACCAAATGAACTGTGGATTGACCAAACAACTTTAGCTAGATGTAAAAGGGATTTAAACTAAGAAAGTGACCTATTATGATTACGTTACCACTGACCATCAAGAGTATTGCGACGTCCATCAGCTCCTACTATCACATCAAAATCAAAGTTGGCCACAGGATGATCAGCAGGACGGATTGCTGCACGCCAGCCAATCTCTGTAATGGAGAAGTATTTTATTTTCTAAACCTGCAAAACACACTGATTGGATTGGCCAATATGTCTTGCCCAAAGAAACAACAACAATATGCTCTGGGGTGAGGTTCAAACCTGTTTCGTTGCTTGAAATTTGGAGACAATAAATCATATGATGTAATGCACAATTTTGAAACAATATATTATCTAAAAGAAAATATGAATCTTGGCTTCAGTATGATTTCACCATCAGTTTCTATGTTGACTTTGGGATGATGGTTTTAGACAGGCACAGCAGCTCCTGGCAGTGTGTTAAGTAATAGCACCATGTTAAAAATGCATTCCATGACGTCAAGGCCACCTCTAAGTCTGTCACACAAGAACAGGAGGGATAAGTGTAGGTTTAAAATTAGGCACAGCCCTTGTTATCATTGTATAGCCATTATAGCTGAAGACTACACCTGACAGCCCTAGGCAAGTTATTTCTCTTTAGGTCTGTGTGTGACAATGGCCAAAGAGTCATACTGAAAAGGCTCTTATCGTTGTATGTAGGCTACACCGTTAATGTGATATGGGCTGGTCTGAACTTTCAGCTTTTACACCGTTTCTAGGGTTACATAAAATTGTCCAAAACATATCCAGTGAGCAGCAGCTGTTCAAGTGAACTATGGTCATACATTTTTCAAAACAACCATATCTCAAATGGTAAATGGACACATTTTTATATAGCACTTTTCCACCTTCAAGGCACTCAAAGTGCTTTACAATAAGGAACCACTCACCCATTCATTCACACACACACACACACACATTCATTACATTCATACACAGGTGTACACAGGCACTTGGGGGTAAGGGTTGTTAAGTGTCTTGCCCAAGGATATGACAGTATTCATCCGTGGGAGCTGGAATCGCATCACCAACCTGTGTGCATGTGGACCTGAACACTCAACCAGTGATGTTTATGTTGAAAGTGAGATTCAAGCCACTGACCTTTGAATCAGTGGACAAACACTCTACCAACTGAGCTACTGTTACACAATATATTATGCTATAAACCAAGGTCTACAGAAATGTAAAGAAAAAGTCTAGTATTTGAATTTATGTACCGTACTACAGTACAGTTATGATGTGTGAAATGGTCAGTAAATCTAGACTTATCTAAGTAAAACTAAATAGGTTAAAATGTTTTAGGGAACAAAGAAACAGGCTTGTAATTTAGGAAGTGTACATGGAACTTCCCAAAATGTAAATGAACACTAATGCTATTTATAACGGACTATTCATCTGTTTGTTGCTGTTGATGAAATCCAACACTGCTTGCAGACAAGTCCCATGAGCCTGACATCCAAATACCTTTATTTTCCTGGTCCTCTGGAGGCTCCAGCAGTTTGACAAACTCTGTGTTGATATGAAACTCTACGGCAACAAGCAGGGCCACCTTCAGCAGGATGAGCTGCAGCTGTTGAATACCTGTTGAACCCAAAACAATTCTGACACGTTTTTGATTTCATTTTAAATAAATATATATTAAAAAAAAATAAAGATGTACGTGAGTATAACACTGAATATAATTCACTGGCAGTTGCTAACCATTGTCTCCAATATCATATTCTTGTGCTCTTTTCCACATTTTATTGCAGGAACATTCTCTTTGAAAATATGTGATGTCACGAAAACATTACACAAGCATTGAATCAGGACACTCTCACTCTCACTGCAAGTGTTACATTAATCAAAAGTACACACCCAAATCTATCTTAACATATGGAGAGAATACTGTGTTTAAAATGATTACTCACTTATATGGTCTATGGCTCCAGCACAAAATTTTCCGTAAAATTTTTTGGCCCCAAGCCCTCGTAGGTCATGAATGGTGAAAGGCCAAAGGTGCAGTACATTGTGTCTGGAGAAAGAGTCTCTTTTTTCTATTACCACAGCTTTGGCACCCATCAGTGCAAGCTCAATGGCAGTCCGTAAACCACAAGGCCCTCCTCCAATGATCAGGCACTAAAAAGCAAATGGCACATGAACATGATTACAAATATCATACTATATACTGTAGTTAGCAAATTTCTTCTTAGGGGAAATCACAGTTTCGTTCCACTTCCTATGTTAAATCTCACATAAGCACAGTTGACTTAAATGCTCTAATACTTAAGTGGTGATCTTCAAGCGCCTGGGAGGTTTGAGCACATGCATAGATGAAAGATGAGGAAGTGTTTCTAAGCATTACAAACAAAACACTGCAAAAATAATTGCCCAAAGGAATGTCTGCTCTGGGTACCTATCACTAAACCTTTTTATGTTTTGCATTTCTAGCCTCTTACTCATCTTACTGTATCTGCCTGATGATGAACAAATGCATGAGGCCACTACAGTGCGTGTCAGGGCATGTACTGGATTAATGTGATTTTGAGTAAAAATGTACAAAAGATAAAGTTCCATTACCCTATATAACTTTTCTGGTGATGGTGGGATGCTGCTCCATGGAGATGTTTTTCTTTTCAATGTAATCATTGACATTATGGCATTTCACATTCTATCAATCTATCTACAATGTATTCAGTTTTGTTTTGTTTTGTTTTTTTGTTAAAATATTTGTTGAAAAATCATGCCATGTCTTACTGTACATAGGGTGCTGTTACCAGAGTTAACCTCTAACTTGGCCTAGAGGCACTACCTGCTTAACTTTATATCAATAGACAAGTTTAACATCATACTTTGAAACATTCTAGGTGAAGTACATTTAAATGGAGATAAGCAGGTTGAAGAGTCTTCACCAGAAAAATGACACAGTACACAGCACCTTTAAAAAAAACTGTATCATTATTAGAGTAGCACAGACAAATGCTAAACTGATCTCTTTTGTCCATGGTGTCCAAAACAGATCAGATATTCAGACTTGAGTCATCCTGCTTTCCTTGATGTCCTCTATCACTGAGGACACAATATCAGCTTTGTGCACCGTGCCTTCTGCCAGCTGTTCAAACTCCTGCACAGTGCACTTCAAAAGGGAGATGTTTGGCTCCATAGGGATGCTTGCTGAGTGTGTTGTTAAGTTTCTGCTTGGAGGTGGGGGATGAGTAAGACAAAGTTTCACCATAAGTGGCTTGGTGTTATAAACACCAGATACAAACAAGAACTCCCTTTTACTTCCCTTATCTCAAAAACGTCTGTCTCCTATTATGCAGTGATTAAAATATTGACACTGGTTAATAATGGGTATTGGGTACAACAAAAAAGGTACACTGTGTACATTTTTGATGGGTTGGTCCATCACCAGCTTGTTTCTATGGATATGCCATTACTCTGCTTAGAATGTTACGCCATATGACATTAAGCAGCTCTACCTTACACTTATTCCATTACAGGTGGTCAAAACTTCCTAGAAAAACAGGCTCCTATGAATCTCAATTATCAAATTTAAGCTTGGTTTAACAATTATTGACTATGGTGTTCTGTCATTGAAGAAAATCTGTCCATCTGTAATGTGTCCAGTGAAATCATGCTTTCATGTGACACAAAAAGCCAGTTACAAAAGCACCTTGCATTTAGGTTTACTTTTTGAGTGTATACAACTGAATTTAGAATGCTTAATTTGGATTCTGAAATTGTCGTTATTATTTTTTAGTTCTTGCAAAAGTCCGCCCTGAATAATTAATAACAGATAAAACTAATTATCTTGGCATCCATAATCTTTATAGAGTTTATGTGTTAATCTGAATATCACCAGCAATGCAACATATGAAACATCTTAAAGCCACTGCATTCATTTGACAGGTTCTGTTAGACTTGTTAACTCTTTATAGTTACATGTCACCAAGTCCAGATGTGTCAGGCCGTAAAACAAAGGTGACATCACATCCTTTAAAACCCCTCTTGCAGAAAAGAGTGAGTGATCAACACAGCACTGGGTGAAAGGGAGAATAGTACATTTCTTAAAAAATCCGATATTACACAAAACTCCCTCTTGTGAGCTTTTAGCTATGTAATAAAGTAATGGTACCACATCAAAAACATACTGGGGGTTGTGTTTTGTTTCATTCACACAAGTTTGAGTAATCCTTTATTATTAGGCTTTCTACATCTCTAAAGCTCAAAATATTCTGTTCCACCTTGTGATGTCATGAAGCAACAGTTTTTAAGTTAACAGCTACTTTTACCTTTTCTTCAGTAGAAAATGGGCAATTCCAGGGCTGAAATTAGACAGATGATTCTGGTGACAGTATAAGAAGTTTAAAAATACAATGGAGGACTTTCTGTATTACCACAAAGTGGAACAGAGCATATAAGAAAGGTAACTAAACAATTATCATATTAATAAAATGTATCCAAATCTGCATCAGAGCAGAATCTGCATTAATACTGTGTGTTTGTGCACCTTTGAGTCCAATTTTTACTTTGCAGAAAAATAGTACATGAAATATATAATGCATACTGCTTACTGCATATTTTCTATCTATAACACAATTGTCTCTCATTTTGTGTAAACACTGGCAAAACTATGAAATCCCACAGACACCAGACATTTTGGTCTCTGTTGCTAAGGATGAGCCGATCAAACTGCATACCTTGAACTGTGGTAAAAAGCAAGCCAAATAATTTGAGCTGCTGAGTGATGCTGTCTGTGTTTGTGCAATAAAAACACTCTTTCACTGTGCTGTGGGCTCATGGCGGACAGGTAATCACACTGCAGAAGGCCCTCTCATCACATTTACAGCTACAAAGCCTGGCTGATGTTTTTACTGTCTGTACAACTCCGTGCATACTAAGGAAAGAAGCACTCCCAGCACTGAGTAACTTGTAATAAAACACCTGCACCTACTGTTTTGACCTCATGTATGCCTTATATCTTCAGTTATCCATTGTATCCAACATTGTAACCAGCATAGTCATTTTTCATCTAGTATTATATATATCATTAAAGTATTTGCAAATATTAGAAACCTTTTCAGCTAAGTACAAGTTTTAAAATTACCAACTACAAAAGCCAAGAATGGGGAAACAGGATTGGAGCACACTAAGAACATACTTTAAATACTTTTTTAAAAATCTATTTTTAAACGCTAAAAGAAAGCATTAAAAAAAACCTTAACAAATGCAACAACTCTCCTAACACAGGAAAAACATAAAAACGTCTAATTAGTTGTTGGTTGGCAGTTAGTAATTTCTGTTAAATGTATATATAACGATGGATAGAAACAGATAAAATAGATAAAATATAATGAACCTACCCTGGTGCCCACAGCAGCTTGTCCTTTCCTATACTCCTTATGGGACATTCTCTTGTCCAGTTTGGCCCATAGTGCTTTGGCTTTCCAGCAGGTGACTTTGGCCTTCAGCTCAGCATAAAACGTGCTGCTGTCTGACGGGTCTAGGTCCAGTTTTCGGCACATCACATTAAAGGCCTGCAGCGTGCCCTTACATGTAGACTCCTGCACAAAGTTCTCAAACAGCTTGGCCACACTGTCCTCATCCGTGTCCTCCATGGTCGTGGTCATGTAGTGGGGCATGTGGAGAGTCCAAGGTGCTGCTGCAGAGTTCAGTCCTCCTCCAGATGTGGTTACTCCCTCTGCTACTTAATGCTGCCCCTGTCTGCAGAAGAAACACATAAGGTCTGATGTCATGGGGTAAGACTTCTGCACAAGCGCTGGAGGCAACACTTGTCTCCTCATGCTCTATGATTAGCTCTGATTCACTTCATTGCTCCAACATTTTTCTTTGTTTGTTGCATCACTACAGTAGACAAGGCAGATGTGTTTTATTTACCCTGTGGCTCCAGTTTACCAAATAAATAGCTTCAGACTGGTGAACAAACTCTCGTCTTATCTATTGACAAAAACATTCCATCTACAGGCACGGCAGTGATATAATATTAAGGAGTCACTCTACTGCTGTAGATAAGCAACTTATGTAAGTAGGTCTCAACTCAGGCAAGGCTTGGTCCTGTGAAAAAGTACAGAACAATAATACTTATTGAATTACCAACTGGCAAAACGGTAATTTTAGAAATACAATTTACCTTTCTCAAACAAGTATCAACACAATTATAGATTCCAAATCGGATAATTTAACAGGCTAAGCAAAGAGTATGACAGACAGTGGTACCTACCCCACACTTGTTTTGCAGTACATTTCTTGGGTTGGCCAATAGGAGTTTACACAAATGAACAGGAAACATAATGTTTCCCACCCAGAGAAAAGCTGTTCATTCCTGAACAGTGTTTGGAGTTATTGTATGTGACTTGTCTGCATGATGTAAAGAATTTTTCAGATTATTTTTCTGAATATTTATCAGTGTGTAAGATAGTGTGACATTTGAGAAAAGGCAAAGCTAAAATTTATATTTTCTCCAATCAACCATCAAAAGTTTTTCAAATGAGGCCAAAATATCCATGTCTAAAACATCAAAGTATATTTTCTGCATTTAGCGTGTGAGCTCTCATGGGTGGAGGCCACAGCTTCCCCCAGTTTCCAGAGAAACCTTTTTTGATTCTTTAATGTCCTGTGGAGCAGGATGGGCAGGTCGTGCTGGATTTTCAGGGACCCCAACAGTAATACCCCCACTGTCATCACCAGCACACAGGGCCTCAGGTGGCAAAATGTGACTGTTGTTCTAAATGTGCCTAAGCTCTCCGTATGGTCAAAGATAGCACAGAACAAAAGCCCGTAGGTCCACAGACCAGTGATCTCACTCTTTCACACTGCCTCTGTACTCTCCTTATCTGTTAAATAGCACAAAAACAGGGACAAGAATTCCTCCCAGCAATCAAAGTTACACAATAGCAAAACATAGACATCATCATGTCATTTGACTTTGTATCTTAATGTTTTATAGTACACGTTTTTCCCCAAAGTTTTTCATGACTTTTCAATTATAATTCTAAAATAAACTCTTTAAGTCATAATTTTATTTCATTAATAAGAACCAAGTTTTGAGTGCTGTATAATGATTATGCATTGGAAATATTACATATTTGGATTTAACTTTTCCAAAGCCTTTAAAACCTCCAAATGTAGACCACTGACTGTATATACAGTCTATGCTATAGACCAAGGTGCCATTACAATTTTACATTTAATCAGTGCCATTTAAAACAAAACAAAAAAACTGTAAACTTTGTTCTGCTATAGTCTGAACTAACTCTAAGCTCTAAAGCACATGCTTTTACTGACCGAGGATTGACTGTAGGCCTCTCAGTAAAAAAGACGCAAGCTGATAATTAATGATTAGAAATAGCTGAATCTCATTTAATCTCTGTTTGATTTATTGCACTTACCCAAACCTATCTCAAAGTTCACTCCACTGTTTATTGCTCATGTTTGCAGAACTAGTTATAAACTAAACAAGGACACTTCTCTATAAAGTCACACATACTTCCAGGTCCTTGTCCCCTGAGGCTGCTCCCTACAGTGAAAAAAAATGCGGTGCCACGTGGATCACAGAGTAGCCGCATCAGCAGAAGCCCATCTCTTCACCAGCCCAGCCACTGGCCTCAGCACTCTGCTATTCACAAAAACCACATTCACCATGCTCTTTTCCTCTCAAACTATCAATGAGTGCCCACGATGACAGAGAAAGAGACATAGTATAAGAGGGAGGAAAGTTCATTCTTCAGGCATTGTATGAGACTGAAAAGAGAATTGAATTTTAGCATGTGGCATGTGAGGATCCTGGGCGCAATAATGATTCAAGACTAGGCCAGTTTACTCATTATGAGTAAGCCCAAAGTCTGCTTACATTTTGATCTACATGTTAACACAATCTCCTTTTCAGGTACACAGAAAATACAGTGCAGTGGTTTCATCCTGAAGGCAACTTTGATGAAATAATACATTATAGAAGTTGAATTGTATTTGTAAATATTAGACCTGGGAATAATAATAGATTTGTAGGCCTATCTTAAAACCTTCTAGAGAATAGAGATTAAGAGTTTATGCTTTTGTTAAATTACATAATGTATATCCTCCAGCTAAGGTAGTACTGAACAAGGCTGGCCAAGCTCTGGAAATGAGTGGTTGAGTGCTGCACTTTTCCTGTACCTTTAGCATTCACCTTATTTTCTTTTTTGATTTAACAATCTTAACAAGCCTTTTTAGGTTTTCCCAAAACATGGATTGAGTTCATAGTTCAGATAAATTAACCAATTCAATTATTAAGTAGAGATAAGTACTCATTTCAGTTTATTCCAATTAAAAGCTGGTTTTATATATAATAATGACTACTGCTGCTTCAAAAACTTTTGCCTTGATTTAAAATGACTTCATTTTGCTTTCAAGATTGGGAAGAGGCCATTATAATGATTGGGACCATCTGTTAGATATGTCAGATGAAAAGGTACCATGGATTGATCCAGAGCAAGTCACTGCTGCTCACACAACACTGTCTGAGACAAGTCCTATGACTTCACCATCTCAGGCCTGACTGCATGGAAAGTCACTTGTGGGCAGACAGAGCTCACCCACAGAACGGCTGTAAAAATACAATAATGACAGACAAAGTGGAAAGAATACAGGACAAACCCTCCCACCACACATCACTGTCCCAGCATATCATGATTAAGAGGATCAGGGAGTTTACTGTCACTTTTGGATCTATGGTCAGCCTGAAGAATAGCCACACTGACTAAGGCTGTCTGAGGGGGATTTGAAATGTATGTTTTAAAATTAGCATACACATATATAAAATAACTATTAATTGTGCTGCCTTAACGCAAAGGTTTAAAGATGTGCAGGTAAAACTACTGTGTATTTCAGAGAGGGATCAGTGTCATATATTAAATGTGAAGAATGTGAGGAATCTGAAAAATGTACCTGTCTCACCTGGACAGCTCAGAGAGTGAAGAAGCACGCACATGCACGCATACATAGACCCACAACATTAAAATAATATGCATGGGCTTGTGGGGGATTTACTCAAATTATAGTGTGTCATCTACAGTAATAGTGTGTTACATATTTGAGGTTTCACTCTTTTTAGGAATTTTTTTGGGGGGAAAAAGTAGCATGTTAATAAACCAAAAACTAGAAAAAAATGACAGTGGAAAATAAATTATAACATTATAATATAGCCCTAGTTTCCAAGCAAATCTATATTAGATTTATTCCAAAGAAAGTAACAGGTAATACACATAGTTATCCAGTTTGTGGTGATAATTTAATTGGGAAATTATAAATGAACTATAAAGTAAATTTCATTTTTAAAGCAAAATTTGTACCTATTTGGGCTGCAACAATTAATTGGAATAATGGTCACTTAACACAACAGAGTAAAGTAAATGAGACAAGCCAAATATGTCTTTTAACTAGAGTCTCAATTTTGCATATTTTGGTTCTGACTAGTTAAATAAAGATCTTTACAATAGAAAACAACAGAAATAATCATTTGACTAATTTAAAAAATAACCACTAGTAAGCTACTTAAATAATAGTGCTATTATGTTTATGTGAAGTGTTTGAATTGAGAGTAAATTAGTGGACTAAAGGATAGATGCTAATAGCGTGTAATAACCTGAAGCCAAAGTCTGAAACAACAGCAAAGTGTCCCACCACCAGTGACAATGTTTTTGCAGCACACATAGCTCCAGGCTTTGGGAGCACAATAGGAAGCCGGACGGCACAGGGCAACATTGGAAGTGCTGGAAAATGCGTAGCGAAGCCAACGAGGAACAGTAATTACAGAGCAGACTGAAGAAAACCAGGAAGGAACCCTCTGTTGGCTTGATAAGCAGCCAGTGTGTCTCCAAAACAGTATAAACTTCAAGAGGACTTCAACTCTGCCCTCCATCAGCCACTCCTGCCATCTAAAAACCAGTTGAAAAATGTTTTATGGGTGAGATAAATACAATGTCAGATGGTTGTAAAAACGTCCATCATCTTCATAGGTGAAAACTGCTCATTTAGAGAAAGGGAGTAAGCACTAGGGGCTTGTCTGGACTGTCTGGAGGTGTGAGCGCTACATGACTTCACTGGACAATGATTTATCAAGACATGCAGAGTAAAAAGCTGTACTGAGCCAAAATCTCTCCAAAGCAATTACTTCTTACCAGTTATTCTGACCTAGATTCTCCATTTCAGATCAGATATTTTGCATTTGATCATGAGAACACAGTGGAGCAAAACTGCCTGACCCTTCCAAATATCATTCATTCAAACAGGGGCAGGCTGAGGGATTGGGAGTCAGGATTATAGCCTGGCAGGAATAGAAGTCAACATTGCTAAAAACAGAATCAAAATAGAGGAGCATTATGTTACCAAAACATCACATGACCCTTGCATGTATCAGCAAGTGGACTGAGTAGAAAAAAACTGTACTCAAATGATTGCAAGAGTACAAAAGGTCAACTTGATGGTAGTCAATGTAATTCAGCCAAACCTTCCAGAGATATATTTGGTGTTTTGTAATGCAGACTTAGTTAGTTCAAATGAAAGTGCAATTAAGCTAAAATGTTTGTTGTATATTCACATATTCATTGCAGCAAAGTGATTTATTAAACATTTTTGTAATTATGTTTGCTTAAATGAAAAGTTAACAAAACACATTTCATTATTCATGTAGATATCACACCATACATACAAAGATAGGTGCCACAACTGAAGCTGTGGAAGCTGTTATGTAAATGCTGGCCTTACAAAGAGCTAAACTTTTATTTTTGTATATTGATGTTAGTAAGACATAGAGATAGTTATTAGGCATTAACTAAACAACACACAAACATGCACTGATGTAAATGTTAATGAGGTCAAGAGACATGCAGTAGGCTATATAAATGTAGAATATTAAAACAATCTTTTAATCTCCAGTCAAATACATGAGGTTAAGTCTCTTGGCCTGTGATTTCTACACATTCATTGACTGAGGCAGGTGTAAGTGGTGCCAACACTGACTCAAGGTGTAATGTAGTACCAGCTGAATACTAGCGTATCAGTAAGATACATAGAAAAAAAATAACATTTAGAGACAAGGCTGTGGCAGACCCTCCACCAGTAAAGTTACAAATTGCATCTTTCACTTACTGTTTTATACTTTCTTCTTCTCCTGTGTTAATCAAGCAGCCTTTCCATCAAACATAGAAGTGCATGGATGTTATTAGTTTTAGTGTAGACAATGACCCTTCTTATAAAACCATTAGCTTCCTGTCACACATATATACACTGAAGCTCTGTATAAACTGTCAACACCACACCTTTCTTTACAATGCCATTTGGGCCATTACCAGTCCAGAGACAGGTCAGGCTCTTTACAGGTGAGGTAAACTACAATAACTGAAAAGATAAGTGGGTCAAGTTCATTAACATGTGCCAGAAGGGTTAGACTATGTTTGTGATAGGACTAAATACACAACAACTCAACTATGAACCCATTCAAAGGCAGTGCCTGTTTTTCTTTGCAGAAATGTTTAAAAAGCCTTCTCTCAAAAGTGATTTGTGAAGAAAAAGTGTTTTATGAGGGCACAGGGGTCTGCAGGTGACACCAAGGCCAGTTTGTCATCAGCAATAAGTTATTAAAAAAAAAAAAAAAAAAACAGATGTTACTGTGTGTAGATACAGCTGCTTTTGCCAATGAGAATTTTACATTAGGCTACATTAGTGATTAGTTAATGATTGTAACTTATCTTGCTTTGCTGCTTTGGATAGCCAGTCTTCTATCTTTCTACACTAGTCTTTTATCAGTCCATGACTTACTGTGAATATGCTTTAATTTTAATGTTTCCAGACACTGAAAATTGAAAAGAAACTTACCTTGCTACAGCTTCAGCGGTTTCATTTATTTCCTAGAAACATCATGTCGTTTTTTTCTGGTTTTAATGGGTGAATAAGGTCAGCCCCAAGTCAATCTAACCCGCAGCGGCGTTTGTAAGAGAAATGCAGTAGTCAAGAGTCAATGGGCGGTGCTCAGCCTGACACACAGGCTGTGACTGCTCCACGCCTTCTGTTACTCACGCTTTCAAAAGGAAGCAAGCTCTGACTGAACTCATGGAGAGATGCCCACGCAACAACTAACAAAGAAAACTTATCGGGCAACTTTTCATTTAATCACAGTTGCACCTATATCCCTAAAGTTGATGGCCCTGGTGTGAAACACTTTGGTCAAAATTTCAGCCTTTTCAAGGTGTCAGCAGAAACTCAGAGCAGGATTAGATCGACAGGAAAAGTCAAGCCACAGCAAGCCTGCTCAGCGCACGCTTTAGTTATACACTATGATCATGCGTGTTGTATGGCCATCTCGTGGGCACATCGCAAAATTACAACCTTAAAAAATATATCTAAGGTTATAAATAACGTTAGTTATACTTTAAAATAATCATACTTTAAAATAATTAACGCCAATAACATGTTCCTTTTCCAAACGTTTTGAACTTCACTTCAACACATTTCAAGAAAGTTGGTCAGATGGCCTAAAATGTAAATTTTGAGGGCAATGGTGAACTAAATCTAAACTCTAAATCAAAATTGTCTCATAACCTATAAAACATGTCTTTGAGCACAAAAAGGTCTACCTAAAGTATATCCTATCCATGGATTCTATCTGATGTGGAGGGGTAATTGGGTAATAGTGATCAGTGATCACATGGTTGTTTCCCAGCAGCCTCTGGCCCACCACACCCTCCGCTCAGTGCAGCCGCAGCATCAGCACCGGCGGCATCATGTGGTCGTTCACTCTTTTCATTTTCCTACTCACTGTGCCCGTCCGTGGGATTCTCCCTGATATCGTGGACTCGGGCCTCAATCACGTCCTGGGAGATGTTTTCTCTCGGGAACATACGGATCTCGACCGCCAGACTAAAGAGGATCAACTGCATCAGAGACGCGAGTTTCCCCAGGTAGACTGCTGGTTGAACCTCTAATCAGCATGCATGTACCATTAGGTTGCTTATGCTTGCTTGACTGCGATATAGGCCTACTGAACTGCAAAAGGTCACCATTTTAATAGTATGTTATTTTTCCTAGTTCAATGACAGTGTCCCCCCACCTCCTCCCAGCATTCCTTCAATCCCTCCAAATGAGTCAACTTCTGGTAACATCACTGAGCCTTCTAATAATCTTATTGAGCCAATCCACCATTCAGCTCACCAGGCAAGTTTGCAAACTGGATAATGAAAAAATACATCCACAACTATTAGGCTATAACCTATAATTTTACTCTTGAACAGGATACAAACATTAGCTCAACTGATCACCAGCCCAGTGACTTGGACAACAACATTTATCATGTAAGTTTGTGTTTAACTAACAAAAATATATGTCAATTATATGCCTAGAAATGACCCTATAAACAGTAGGCGTATTGGTCATAAAGGTCTAGTCAGTGCTTCTTATTGGTCCCTCTTACTGTATTCTTTAGGGCTGCATCACTGATGTTGATTGTGAAAAGGGAGAGTATTGCTTCTCTCAAGTAGACCGCTCTAAATGCATGTCCTGCAAAGCTCTTGATGTGGTAGGTAAAATATGACTTCAGAACATTTGTTTTAAAGCTACACTTTACATGCACATTGCACAGCATCCTGACAGTGCAGGTGGGTCATCCTTGACTGCATTGCAGTGTGTCCGCAAGTGTAATTGGAGTGTGGTATTCACAATACTGTGTTGTGTTCAGGTCTAGGTCCCTTCACTGTCAAAAGCAGCAAACAGTATTCACTCGTTTCAACTTCCTCTTTATAGGTGATATTTTGAAGCCTATTCATATTTTGAAGCCCATTAGTTGAATTGGTAATTGCTATGCAATGGTGCTACATTTTCATCACTCTGAAATCCATGGCTACACTGATTTTACACTGTTCAGATATACTCTACAGTTACTGCTGATTCACAGCTGCAGTGAAAAGGGCTTTAAAAGGTTACAGTGGAGGTTTAAAGGTCCACACTAATTCAGCCCCTGTTCCATCATCCTTATATTCTTATACACGTTTTTATATATATATATATATATATATATATATATATATATATATATATATATATATATATATATATACATATATATATATACATATATATACACATATATATTTATATATATATATAAATAATAGTTATTGTTTTCATCCATCATTGTTTTCAGCCATGCACCAGGGATGTGGAGTGCTGTGATGAACACATGTGTGTGTGGGGTCAGTGCACTGAAAGTGCCTCTAAAGGAGATGCTGGCAGCACATGTCAAACACAGAGTGACTGCAAAACTGATCTCTGCTGTGCTTTCCATAAAGGTATTGTACCTTAGTTACCCAACTGTTTCCCATCACCAGCATCTGTAACTGAAAAAGTCTTTGTAATAACTTTGTATCACTTTATAGCACTGCTTTTCCCAATCTGCTTGACAAAGCCCATAGAGCGTGAGCAGTGCTTTAGTGCCTCTAACCACCTCATGGAGATGCTATCCCATGACCCTCAGGATGAAGGCCCAAGGAAACACTGCCCATGTGTTGGGGATCTCCACTGTCAGCATTTAGGGTGAGCAATCAATTATGCTTTGAATTCCTCTGAAAATTTGTATTTTCTGTAAATTGTCTGAAAATGAGTTTCTTCTACCACTGGACAGACGAGGTTCCATGTGCCTTAAAGGAGAGGACTCAAGTGAAGAAGACATGACAGACAATCTCTACTCAGAAATAGATTATATTATCTAAACAGCATTTGTAAATGTAAGCAAAAGGGGAATTCACTATAAAGGAATGCCTGAAAGCACTAAGTTTGAACTTGGACTCTCTCTTCAGCATATTCACTAACCAGGTCAACTAAAACAAGGGTAGTTATTATTCTTACTGAAGGTATGCACTTCAATTACATTGTTACATTGATCACTTACCTTCGATTTTACAATTTACAATTTGCAATGGGTTTCAACATAATGAATGCATAGATGAGTATTTATCTTAACTTATCCAAGTCTGATTTACAATGCGGTGACAATGCCATATAAAGCTGCTACTGTTATCCGTTGTGTGCTTTTTTTTGTTGTAGCTGACTGGAATATGATATGAAAGTTTCCAATTTCCTGCAGTCAGTGGCATTTTTCTAAAGCTTTGCTAGGCTTATCCTATGACCCGTGAGTATGGTTGTTTTGATTTTATGTACGGTATATAAATCTTTCCTTCTGTTTTTAAAAAAACTGTTTAGCACAGTTCAGTATGAAGTAATATACCGAGCTTATAACATTGGCACTTTGTTTTCACTGCAAGTAAGAAACTAGTTTATATTATTTTCAATCTGCAATTCCTGCTTTTCTTGAAACTTATATAAACCATTACAATTGACAGGAAAGCTTGTATGAAAAAAATCATTTTTAATTAATTTCTAAAATCATCATAAACTATTTCACACATGGTTTTAATTTCAAAGAAATAAACAACAAACATATTTATATATTGGCTTTTCTACAGTGAATAGCTGGTGGCAGCATCAGAAACCCAAAGGACTGCGACGCTGAGCTTGAGTCCTCAGAGCAGGTACACAGGCAGATGACATGTTGTGTGTTGTGTTGTGCAGCAGAAATACACAAAAGTGTGGAGAGAAAACCAGATCACATGGAATAGAAACAAAGATATTCAGCTTCTAAATTAAAAAGATACAGATATATGCAGAATGATTTCACTGGCACCTGGAGCAGTTCAGATTCAGAAAATGTCAAATGGTATTGTTGCTTTTGATTCAAATAAATTATTTTTAGAAGAAATTTTACTGTGCATATAGTTCAGTTATACTGATCTGGTCATTTGTCTTCAGAATAATTTAAGTACAAACAAAAAAAACTGCATGAAAAATCAGACAATACTAAATCAATGTCTCCCATAAATAAAAAGGAAAAGTAAAGAAGGTGAAATGAGTAATATGACACCCTTAAAGATGGATACCCTGTGGCTCAATATCACAGTCCCAACACCAGCATCCACCTCAAAAACCTGCATTTCAATTATTTCTCTGTACAGCATTGATGCTTTCTGTAATGATTCTTCCCTTTACACTTTACAGTAAAATACACTATAGTGTACAACAGAGTCAATCCTCTAGTCAGAAAAAGGGGAGAAAGAGAGACCAGCTTCACAACGGCATTTGATGTGTGCGACACTATTGTGGGTCCAATGCTCTCACCAAGTCCTGCTCCACTGTAGCAGCCCAAGAGTCCAGGAGTAGTGTTTGTGCTTCAGTCCTGCCCTGTGTCTTTGGCAGGGCCTCCATCCAAGTAGATCTTGAGGGCCTTCTCTTTGCGTGGAGAGTAACTGACGCGTTGCCCTGTCTTCAGCAAACGGCTGCTTTCCTTCTTCATCAACTCACTGCGCTCATCTTCAGACAGCTCCAGGAGTTCCTCTGTGCTGTCCCTGCAGAATACACAAATAAACTTTCAATAAAAGGTTTCATGACACGCATTTGAGTCGCCCCAGTAACTTAACAAGCTTAGAGTGGTGATCACAGAAAGCTCATCTTTAATCTTTTCCCTTTGATAAGCACAACCTAGATTGAAGGCTGGTTGTGTCAGTGTGTGTGGATAAGCAAATGTTTCTTTGAACAATTCTGAACAATAAATTCTGCAAATAATATTATGAACAGATATGCATGAGCAGATTCAAAGCAGTTCAGATAGTGCTTTCAAACCTTCTGAAATTTCTGAATTTCTGAAAATCAAACTTTGACTATTACCTGTAGAAAACCACAGCTCCGTCATCACAGATGTAGAGAGGCCACACGTTCAGAGTAGACACTTTGGGATTCCAGTCCAAATCCTGGTGGATTTCCAGCACAGAGATGTCACAAGGAAATGTCCCTCTTCCCTAGGAAATGGCACATAGACACATAAGTGTTGAACCCTCCAGCAAATAATTATAGACCAGGTACTTTGTCTTCAATGCAACAGAAAATTCAAACCTTTGCAAATTCCATATTTTCAAGAGGGATTTGACTGAGTTGGCTTAGCTGCAGAAAGTACACAGAATAATTTGAATACAAATACAGTACAATATAAGGGTATAATAATAAAATGTCTTGCCTTTTCTTTCAGTTCCTCTACACTACTACTTTCCAGAATCACTTCCTGGAAAGAACCAAGTCTCATTGTGGCAGGGCTCCATCTCCGAGTCAGAACAGCCAACTGCGACATAGACTTCATTTTCTCTGGTTCTAAAAAAAAAAAAACATGCATGTACTTAATACAGGGAAAAAATTGGGATAAAGTTGACAATTTTGTCTTCATAATTTTCATAAATTCCCAAACAATATAAATCCTACCACTGAGGACTTCCAGGAAAACCTCCCAGTTGGAAGAGATGCTAATGTCCTCCTCATATACATGGTAGTCCAGAAACACAGTGCCTGGGTTCTTCCATGTCTTTTTCCTGAGACGAACTCTGAGAAGATATGACATATTAAGCTTTTTTCCCCCTTATGCTTAGTATGAACCTATAGCATAGCTTATTTTATGCTTTGATCATCTTAAAACACCAAATTTATCCATGTTGTACCTTTTGCATAGCTAAAATCTCATAAAAGTTGTTGACTGTGATACCTGGTTTAAAATTATATTTATTATAAATTATAAATAAAACAAATCCTGATTATATGGAGTACATTACCTGTCAATACTGAGGTCGAGCTTGCACTGCTCTTTCAACTGAGGAAGAAGCTCTTGTTTGGACTGTCTGACAGTCATGCCCTTGGCAAACACCGTGTCCAACAGGAACTTGCAAGGCTGCGATCAACAACAGCGTTTTTAATTCAGTGCTTATAAATAGTCAATCTTGATTTTCTTACCTCTGGTTCATTCACAAGTAGTTGATACACTTTCACTCTGTATTCGCCTTTTTTCAGTGCTCTTCCAAGTCGTATAGTGATCTAGAGAGAAAATTTCAATGTAAGCACTAACACACAATAAACTAAAGTAGAGACAAAGCAAATGCTTGAGATCTCTGACCTTGTTGTCATCAGAGAATGAGGAAAGTGTTTCATTCAGTCGCACACTCTCAAACTCCTGGTTGTTGGCATAGACTCGGAAAACTTTGAATTGTGTGGAGGGGACTCCCACGTAAGGCTCCAGGTTGAGTTTAAAGGCTGCTAACGTTATCCTTTTGTCCACATGAACAACCAAACCTAAAATAAAATAATGACATTACAATACACATAATGGAAAAATGTAATTAGTAGATTAACGTAAACAATTAGTAGATTAATGTAATGTAATGTACATTTCTGTGAGTCCCATGTGGAGTCATCTTGCGAGCAAGGCTCTGCTTTGAAGTAAAGGTACTGGGCCTCTGCTTTGCTCTTTCCATTGTCATCATACTCGCTGTCTGTTCCAGAGTCTTCTTCGGCTGTGTCCCAGGTTTCCTTTTTGCCCTCATGAGCTTTAGAGCGCCGGCTACTTGTGATGCTGTGGGAGTCTAAGCCATTGGCCAGTTGGATGGTTCCACTGTCAGCGTTACACAGAGTGTCACTGCTGTGGCTGGAGCTCAAGATGTCGCTGTCAACAGAGCTGGTGCTGCGGTCATTAATGACTTCTGAATCCGAGCGCTCCTCAGAGGCAAACGGGGTCTCCGGGTCACACACGGTGCTGCCTGCCGTGACCCTGATCCGGTTCTCCAGCTCTCGGTTGTCCGCGGTAACACACAGGGATGAGTTTGAGTCGGCCTCTTGGATGGGAGATTCAATATGTTCAAAGTCACTGGTGTCAGAACTCTTTTGGCTATCACTGTTGCTGGATCCCTGTTGTTGCTGCAGAGACAAGTTCTTTAACTTTTCTGTGCTCTCCTCCAGGATAGCCTCCACAGACTTACTGTTACCCTTTGAGTCGTCAAAGGGCATATCAGAGTCACTTCCGGTCTTTTGGCAAAGAGTCCTATTAGCCAAAGTGCCAGGAGACTGTTGGGGCAGTAAAACTAAGAGCCGGATCGTATTTCCATGACGGTCCAAAAGTTTCCACAGGAGTGAGTCAGTAAATGCAACCTGATGATCTGCTGTCTCAGAGCTCTCCACAAAAACCTAAAAATAGACATTAAGTAATTATCATTACAGATAAAAGCTGTCAAATTATGATGACACAGGCATAATGAACAAAAACAATCACCTTGTTACTTCTGAAGAAGCCCTCAGCTTTCAGTGTCTTGTTGGGTACATAGAGTAATCGCAGGTCATTGTAGCAGCGCTCCAGGACCACGCGCATGGTTTCCGCACACAGCCCTGTAGCCTGAAAAGGTGCACACATTCTTCACATGTCTACCAAAATGAAGCCAGGTCTTATCACAGTTCTTACTTAAACTGACCTTCAGAAAGTCTAACACACTCAACAATGAAAGAGCAATGTACCTGTGCAATGAGCTGCTTAAATTCAGTGATGGTCTGGTTCAGATATGCTCGAACACTGACTGGAGAAGCTATGGTCTCATTTTTCAGATCCACAACATGAACTTTCACCATCACTTCTGTTGTATATCAAGGAATACAATAGGTTATTGAGTAAACAACCCCTGAATGTTGTACTGTTAGATAACAGTTCAAGTGTCCAACATGCGACTTGCCTCCAGGTTTGTAGGGCTGAAAGACTTGCTCTGGTCTTCGGGTTTCTAGAAGCAAGTCAAACATGTAAGAGGACTTGACCCCTCCAAGCAGCAGTCCCATGGGCGTCTCCTCTTCTCCTTCATAAGAGCGCTCCAGGTACTCGTGAAATTCATCATACTTCACTAGTCGACAGCAGTCCAAAGGAACCACCCCTTGGAGCTCCATCAGCTGAGTAACAGAACACATATTCATCAGAAATATGTTAGTTATTATAAAGGGAAAATATAAATAAAACAAACCTTGTAGGCCATTTCTGTTGCTTCACTGAGAGTTTTGTCTTTGTGCACTTCAAGCTTGCTCTCCATCATCATCTTCACTGGATGCATGCAGAAAAGCTTGATCTAGTTGTAAATAAAACATTAAAGCTTTCTCCCAAACTAAAAATGGATGCATCTTGCTGCTCAACTGATCAGGTTTATACCTTACAAGTGTTGCGCTCAATCTCTCTTTGTCTCTTCTCTTGCTCCTCTGACTCCTTCTCTTTTTGTACTAGGCGTGTTATGTGCTCTGGGAAGTCTTCCACAGCTAAATACTCTGAGTTACATTGGATAACATTAATAGAAGCCAATTAACAACATTAATAAAATATAAAATAGTTTGTCATACTTGCATTCCTTGTGGGATCTTTTAATCTGTAAATCAGCATGTATGCATTTGTTGAACTGTAGAAAGAAATGTTTCATTTATTAGTATGCTGAAACAAAAAAGGCAAAATGCAGCAAAAGATGCAGCTAACCTGGCAAAAGCACTTGAGTAGTAGCCTCTGCTTCCTGAGGAACCCCCGTACGTTTTTCTAATGTCATCTTGAGTGATCTGAAAAACAATATTTATAAAGTGGAAAGACAGCAACACCACATTTTGTATTTATTCAATACAAAACCGCCCTGCCTGACCTTACTGACATGCTGATCATTAAAGCTGTACCATTGGCCATCACTGAAGGACTTGATGCAAGCATAGTAGTGCCCCCCTGCAGCACTACCCGAATGAACCATGACAGAAAACAGCTCATAGGTCAGCAGGCTCTGTGCAAGAAAATAATCAGCTCTAACCTTACAGAATGAAAAACAATAGGACCTGTGTGCTGTGTTGCTTTTGTGAATTACCTTTGGTTTCAACACCCTTTCTGTGCTGCTGCTATTGTCCAGGCAGATGCCTTCATCCACACAGTCATCAGTGGAAAAATCATTGCTCATCTGGTCACTGTGGCAACTGCCTTCATTCTCTGCTCCACTGTCAGTACAGCTCTCTGTCTGTGGGGACTTCTGAAAGAGATAATCAAAATATACCATTATCAACATTTTGTGACATAGTAATTTTATCATTTGTATGCCACTCATTCTCAAAATTCCCATATTTCAAAATTGTTTTAGTTGAAATAAAAGGGTACCTCATCCTCTACATCAATGAATGGACTCATATCAAGTTCCTCTGGAAAAGTCATGCGGTCATTGAGTTTAATGCGATGCATAGTGGTGTAGTCAAAGTCAAAGCGTTTCAGCTGGAGTGTCAGCAGGTATGGAAAGTGCAGAAATCTCAGACCCTGAAGTGAGAGGAATAAATAATATAACAGTGCTATTTTTCAACAGTGTGTATGACATTTTCGCCTTTCTCACCTTCCGGGCATCACATTTTTTCTTGCAACGCTCACAAAAGTATTGATTGGGTCCATCCAGAGTTTCAGGCTGGATAAATGCCTGTAAAGCTTCCTCCTATCCAAAAACACACACAATTGTTTTATCAGCTTGAAAACGAGTGCTGTAACAAAATAATAATACTGTGACATTGACATTTTATGAGAATCAGAACGCACCACACTGCCATAGGCCTGGCTGGCTCCAAAGGGTCTGATCACAAGTGGGATGTCCAGGTAAGTATCATTCCTCCAGCTCTCATAACCACACTCCAAACAACGAACATAATCCTTTAGTTTCCCTTGGTACAGCTGGTTGATCAGGTCAGCCTGAGGGATGAAAGCATGAACATCAGTAGTTTCATATTAACAATGTAGCTTTGTCTGATATATGAAGAGAAAATACTTGAAACTTTCTAACAAATTTTATCACAATTATCTGCTTGGGGACAATCTGTCTCATGAAAACACTGACCTGCTCTGTCTGCTTCCACTTTTGCTCAAGAGCGTCAAACATAACCCTGCATAACTCTTGCACATCGTGTTGCTGCCAAGCTGAGGATATAAAGTGTTAAAGAAGGTTTGTCAGATATGCACCTGCTGAATAACCAAAATAGTCATACTGCTTCCCACCTTCGCTGCTGTCCCAGCCAAAGCTTCGGGTCACATCAGTGGTCTCAATTGCACGTTTCTTACTGGTTTGAAGCAGAACAAATAACCTCTGCAACTGATATGGAATGCTGGTGACTGGATCTTCTTCTGATTCTTCAAACTCCCAGCTAAATGCCAAAGTAAAAAGGCGTATTGAAGCCAAGTGTTTTGTCCTTATTACACTTTGACTGAAGTATTCTTACTTGTACAGAGCATTTCTGAACTCTGGAGTCATAAACAGTGTCTGGAGAAGGCTGTTCAAATAGCAGGTCATAGCCTGGTTGACTAATCCCACATAACCTACAGATAGAACAATAGATCATTTATAAATTCACTTTACATGACATTATGTTTCACAAAATGCATAACACATGGTATTTATGATGTCTGTAAACACAGTTCACACAGACAAAGACATGTGGAAAATCAAACCTGTTTCAGATTTGTTGAGGATAGAAGAGTAGGAATACGATGGGCTGCTATAGTCACCACTGCACCCCACAGTGCCATCTCTAGGTAAAGGCCCAATAAAGCGCTCCTGAGAACTGTCCTCCAATCCACTGCTTTCGGTTGCTCCAGTTTCCTCCTAAAAATATAATTAAAAAATAAGTATGTTGTCCATAACAAAATATCAACAACTGATACTTGGACCCACTGATGCAATGTGTGGCTGCTCTCCATCTTTGTCAGTAAGGTGAAGATAATTCCTCTTTCCTCCAGGTTCAAACCCAGAGTTTATGAGAGACATATCACTGGTGTGCTCCAGTGACGGCTAAAAAACCCCAAACGTGTTACATAAGTTAATCTTTATTAAAAAGGTACTTACATGAGTATCTTGCATTCAGACATAACAACCTCTAAAACTCACTCCCAAAAAGGTATTAAACACACATTAAAATCATTTTGAGACAGGATCCCACAAGTATGTTAGAAACTTAACATCAGATATAAACACACAAACAAAAACATAGGACTGTTGAGCAAGTAGACTGCAAGTGAGCAAACTGCTGCTGTGGAAACATACAGAAGCTTAATCCAATGACCTACTCAGTGAGATAACTACAGGCACAGCACCTGGCTTGGGTCAGCAGCAGGATTAGTCTGGGTTCATTTAAGAAAGGGATTGGGCTAAACAATTAAGGGCAATATTCTTATTTCTCCCAATGCAGAACTATAATGGAACACAGAAAATAACATTTTCCTTCTGGAGTGTTAACATTAGCATAATGATAAAATAGCTGGCATCTTATTATTCTATACAATTGTTTGCTCACCGTGTCTGGTATATTTCCCCACACAAGTTCAAAGGTGCCAGGGACATATCCCGCTTTATGGGCCACATCTTCATGAAGTTTGGACAAAGTGGTGGAGGCCGGAAGATTAAGAGTGAGCTTTTCATTTACGGTCTTTGCACTGGTGGTGTCCTGAATTATACACAGTACTCTCAACTCGTCTGCTGCATTCTGTATCTGCTACGCAAGGATGGCAAAACAAAATCAGCGAAACAAAATTAGGAAGTCAGGCACAGAATATACAAAAAAATCTTGAAATTTAAACAATTAATCTTTTTGTTTGTTTGTTTCTCTCAAACTTGTGGCAATAACTGTAAACATAAAGGATAGTTAGATAGTTAGACATACTCAAAAAAATCTGAATCAGTCAAGTTAAATTTATACACTGGGACAAGTAAATTGTAGGATGCAGCAAAGGTATTATCTTCCCTGTTGCCCATAAAACATTTGCAACAAACTCAAGCACAAACATCCAAAAAAAACAAGAATAACTACAGTTGAAGAAGCTTTGTTATTGCCCATGCTTCATTAAACAAGGTATGGCAATTGCGTCTCTACAAGATGACTCAGATA
Source organism: Boleophthalmus pectinirostris (assembly GCF_026225935.1). Taxonomy (NCBI): domain Eukaryota; kingdom Metazoa; phylum Chordata; class Actinopteri; order Gobiiformes; family Gobiidae; genus Boleophthalmus; species Boleophthalmus pectinirostris. The sequence goes on from NW_026571140.1 coordinate 20,284,732, forward strand.
ATATCAAACTTTGCTGGTGCTACATCTGAGACAAGCATCAGTGGTACCTGGCAGCGCCTCTTCATTTCATCAAAAATCACCTGCCTGCAACTCCAAAACATCCCCTAATAATAGTAGATATAGAATACTTTTATCATGCATGGAGGTTGAAATGGTATGAGCAAAATATGACACATCATACTTTTTTATTAAATGAGCACCATAACAAATTTGAGGGCAAAATTGATTGAATTACATACTTAAGTAAAACAACATTCATAATTTGGTGTGTCTCGATATGTGGAATCTACATTGCGCAACGAGTTAAAAATGAAACACAGGTCTGGTTATGACTTCCAGGTAAAGGCGATAAACGCATGCTAACAGTTACCCTGTTTGACCGACGATGCGCTAATGCTAAGGCTAACGCTAAATTAATTTAACAGTTCTCACAACTACACTCAAAACAATCTGAAAAGACATATAATACCAGCACGTGGTGTCAAAGAAAACGTGCAAGAAGTGTAACGTTGACAGCAAATGAAAATGACACGTCCTCATAATGCCACCATTATCGGTTTATAACTTTAAAACATAAAGATTAATTGCTGTATTCAATGCCAACCGTGGTTGCTAGTTAGCTTCATCCGACTGGCTAGATAAGTTGGTTTACTAGCTTAGCAATGATGTTGACAAACGTCATATTTGTTAAAGAAAATACAATCTATCATCTACGCCCAGCATAATTAAACGTTTGATTCAATTGACAACATTATACAAAACATCTTAACGCTAAATGATCACAACAATATTAAATCGTTTGATGTAATGAAACTAGCAGCTAACTTTCGCTAGCTCTTAGCCATGTCATGATAGCCTAACATTATTTGGCCTAGCTGTTAGCTTTTAATTGTGCATTAAGTGCATAAACTAACAAACACTTATCTAACCGTATGTGCATACAAACTGAGATGGAGCTGGTCTCCCGACCTGCACTGGCTCTGTAAACATCTCACCTCTTTTGGAACAAACTGGTTGTCCTCGCTAGGCACCATTTCCATTTGTGCGACAGTTTAGACAAGCATCTGTCCCTGTGCGGATGTCAGCGAATTAACTTTACAGCGAGTGGCGCAGACATGGCGAGTGGTTGTGGTCGGTTTAATAGCAAGGTAAAACAATGCGCTACTTTGAGGTATAGTCAAAGTGGTCGCAACAGAGTTACTAGAAGCACAAAGTGTCTTGTTATAAACGGTGAAAAATGGCCGGCGTTTACTCCGCGAGACTTTGGCGTCACATCCATCCTGACGAGCGTGCGTGATGCGTGCGTAACAATCAAAGGACCAACCATTATTAAAATAGCCAGGAAATATAAATAAACTCTCTAACACAACATGTCGCATTACCAAAGTACTTTATTAAGAAATTTATTTTTCTAGAGCTACAAAAATTCTTTGATTTCTGCAACAGACTGTTGATGACAAGTGACAGAAAATATTGCAACATGTACAATCTTAAAACAGGCAGTTGACGTAAAGGACGCACCCTTCTGCGGTGAACGTTTTACTCTTATAGCGGTTTTTATTTTACTTTATGCCAGTTTTAAATGTCATCCAACCCCCCAGTATTTATTTATTTATTTATTTTTGGAAATACAGGGTTATAGAAACCTTTCTCATATAACAGGAATGGTCTTGAATAATTGAGATCAAATGTCCAAATGTAATTAAATTAAATGGTTTATAGTCTATATTAAGCTATTGCTGATTTTGGATTTAAAAAAGGCCCATGCTATTCTGTCAACTAAACAAACACAACTGTTATAGGACCTATATGATGTAGCCTAAATAAATGACCCAATGTGGACACTACATGTAACAACTTTGCATGGTACTCTAGGGAATAATATATTCACAAATGTACTTTTTCAAACTGCGACACACTTCATCATACCACTTTCCTTGGGCAGCCACTGACAGGGCCACACAGCTCTCCCTCTTGTTTCCTGTGGGCTGTTTTTTGGTACGATCCCAATTAAAGTAGCTGATGGGTTGGCTGTTGACATCAATGTACTGGCCTTCTTTCACTATGTCTGCAACTCCAATCCAAAAATCCTTGGTTCCCGGAGCACTCCTCTTTGCATAGTCTCTTAGCTCATTGTTTTCCATCATGTCCCTTGGTGTTGCAAGAGTTCCTCCTTGTGCAATACAGTCCTCATTTGCTTCATGGTAATGTTTGGGCACCTCAACAGTGAGATAGCATTTTCTGTGAGCTTTGATTCCACGAAGACAAACTGAAAATAATATGAATCTCTTTTATTTCTGTAATTGAACAATGTATACTACATACTGTATTTCCAGCTTCCTAAATGCATGCTGAGAGTTTAACTTACTATCGTATCCAACCAAGGACTTATTCTTTACAAGTATTTCTGCCCTCTACTGGTACTGATGAATCACAGTGCAAAACTTAAAGACGGTCATAATTTAACCTAAATCTTTTAAAATACCTGTCTGTAATGCTTGCATCTCTTTCAGTGAATTCACCTCCAGCCACAATTTCTCAAGCTGAGTCTTGACATCGTCTTCATCTGCAACTGCACCTCATGGAAAGCACATAAAAGCACAAAACAGATAATTGATGATTTAACAAATACTGCCTACAAAAAGTAAGAAGTATAATTACCAGCTTGGCGAGCGGACACTTTTCTGGTCCGAGTTGGATGCCCAAAGTTCATATGCAGCAAAGAGAAGTAAAGGACAAGAAAGACTGAGAGGGTGAGACGTGCCATGTCCAGAGGTATAGACACACAGTAGCACACCTTGTACTGCACTGAAGGGAGTTATATACTAGCACTGTGTATGCCTTTCATAACGCTTCCTTTACTCTGCTGCTCTGGCTCAAACCCTTGTTTATTTATTAATTTATTTTTTTTAATCAGGAAAAAGTACGAGAGGCAAATAATAATTTCCCCTCATTTGTATAAAATTTAAACAAATACAGAGAACATAACGAAGGCCTACATAATGATTGAAATCTTTCTTTGTGTGAGGCAATAATAATAATAATAGAAGCTGTAATTGCAAAGCCAGAATAGCAAAACATATGTGGGTTTCAGCTTGCTGTTATATGTAATAATTGGAAGACTTTACTCATTCAAGATATATTTTGTTTTAAATGGTTCATTGCTTTGGCAACAATCCCAGTTTTTTATTATTCTGAAAACCTGTGGATATCTTTTTTAAATTTTCCAAATGTGAAATATATCCTATTTTTACACAGAAATCCCTGTGCTACAAAAATATTAATGCCACGAAGTCCACTTTTAGCAGCTCTAGTTATTTTTGGAGTGGACTGCTGTATATTGAAGGAAGGAGGGGTATTTGAGCTGTAGGATAAAAGAGCACTCAGAACGAGCATGATTTTCTAAAATATCCCATGGAGGAAAAAACAAATAGCAGAAAGTGACTCATTTGTTTTTTCTTCTAATTGTAATAATGGCATTCTAACTACATATTATTGCCCCTTTGTTCAGTTCCTTATGATTCTAAATGTTGATTACTACACACAATCCTCAGATAGGCTTTACTACATGTGAGCTTGTGCATACACATTGAACCTTATTGCTGTAAAATTGCAGTGACATTTATTGAAGTAAACAAATGCACAAAACACAGTACAATAAAGAACAATATAACACTAGAGCTTTTTTTTTCTTTTCGTAAGGCAACATGAGAAATCTCACTCACACACAAATATTGATTCCATGTAAGGAAGAAGGTTGTGTTTTAATCAATATATATCAATCAATTTTATGTCCCAGATATTTTAACTTAATTTTTCTTATTTCTGGTCAAAATACAAAAAATGTAAATTGCTGGACTTTCTCAAATATACAATCCCAGGTAGGTCATTCATTAATTTTAACTGAATGTTCAAAATGTATCTCATCACAGTAAAAACAGAATGCATATTCATCTTTCTCATATTAGTATACTACTTTTTGACATAATTCAAGTATTCACATGTGTTGCAGCTTAAAGGCACTGAGAATTCCTTTTAGATATGTTTGGCTAGACTTGCTATGCCACTTCACGCCATCTCTGTTCCCATCCTGTCCTTTAGATGAGCTATAATATGATTTTGTTATTTAAAACACTGATGCACATGTAAACAGCACAGACATTTGGCCTACTGAATGAATATCGATTGCATAATGCACACAGATGCCTGCAATCAATCTCTACTATCTCTAATTTGCAACTAAAACAGGCAATTAATTGGCACTTCACGAGTTGCTATACTGAACAAGTGCAATTTCCTCAAGTAACTAAAACCACATTAACATCAACAAAAGGACAAGATACAGATAAATGTACATAGTACACTCATGCATGCACACACTAGCAAACACTGCTTGAAGACCTCAGTATCTTGATGCCTTTTCTTTATTTCGCTTTCTAATGGATAAAAGGCATCCGCTCCTTAATGTCGTTGTCTCCTTCTGTCTCCTCTTCTTCCTCTCCTGCTTCACTCGTCTCTGTACTGTCACTGGCCATCTTGTAACAACATTACAAACAAAAGTCATCAGAAGACAATAATGTAACTTAATAACTACAAATAATGTAACTACATGCAGTAACTATATATAAAATACATGCAAAAATACATACCAAAGGTGTAGGAGGCTTATCGACATCCAGAATAAGCTTTCCTATATTTCCCCTATCATGGATTCTCTGCATAGCCTCTTTCACCTGTGACAATAAAGCAGATTCCTCTACTATTGTACTTATAACCATATGTCCATGAAGTTGTTTAATGATGTATGATGTAACGGGACAATTAATTTCAGAACATTAGACATGCGATAGATAACTTTTCATGAATAATTTTAGTATTTAGTGAAGTATGCCATTTTTTTCACATAAAGAGTTTCATTCAGACCTATAGTAAAATGAGGGAGCACTGCCTTTGACACTACATAATAGCATCTTTCTCCTTGGTAACAGTTTTGTTCATGGTGAATGCTTCTTCTGAATGGCCAGAGCAGCGTGCCAATATTTGGCATATTATGTCTGTAGTTTCCCATGCAAACTGTATTCAGCCACTGAATATTTTGACCAAGTGGGTACATTGATCCTAACCATAATATTTTAAGCCCAGATAAACCTCAGAATGCAATTGATATTTAACCAGTGATGACTGGCCCAAGGAATACATTTTGCTTGTGAACAGATCACAAGGTGGTTGGATTAGAAAGATAAATGGCAAATCTATTTTACATGTTGCATAACATGGTCACAAAGTGAGATCTTGTCTTACCTCTTCTACAGCCCAAAGGGAGTCCACCACTGGCTTTATCTTCTGCTCATTATAAAGACCCAACAGTTTTTCCATCACTGACTTCACCAAATCACATTTCTTTTGTTTGAAGAGTAGATTAAGCAGTGAGAATCCTGCTATGACTTTGTTCTCTTCATAAAGTTTAATAGGGTTCACTTTTTCCACTTGCCACCACTAGAACAAAGTAAAACAAATGTATAGTATATGAAGTCAATCTTCTTACTTCAACACACTTGTTCAGCAGTAGAAGTAAAAAACTAAACCATTGCATAAATAAAGTGGTTTCAGTTTAAGTTTTTATTTTAAATGCCTTAATTTTTTCTTATGGTGTAGCCAGATGTTACGTTTACTCATCTGATACTTCTGATCCCGTCAAATCTCAGAAGCTAAGCAGGGTCGGGCCTGGTTAGTACTTGGATGGGAGACCGCTGGGAAAATCAGGTGCCACAGTTGGGTGGCAATCACAAAAACATTGTGTCCTTAGGCAAGGCACTTCACCCACATTACCTAATATGACCGCGGTGTGTGCCTTGCTTCCGTCAGTCTGCCCCAGGGCAGCTGTGGCTACAGTAGTAGCTTACTACCACCGGGTATGGAGTGAATGAATAAAGTGTCGTTGAGTGCCCAGAAAAGGCCTATTGAAAACTGATGCATTATTATTATTATTATTATTATTATTGTTGTTATTATTGTTGTTGTTAAATATTGTATACAATGACAACTCTACAATAGAAAATGAAGGACATAACTTAAGTATGTTTTGAAAAAATTAACAAAATAAATCCAATACACACTTTACTACAGGTAACTTCATTGTGAAATTGATTGGTCCTGATTCATAAATGTACAGCGGACAACCTCTTGATGAAGTCTTTGATTTCTATAGGATCAAGCCTAAACAACCAAGAGCTGCTTCTCCAACTAATGTGGGCCCACAATGATAAGTCCAGTGCCATTATTGACAACATTTGCTTTGACTTTCAGATTTAAGTTTAAGTGAGCGTCCCAAACAAGTTTGGGCATTTTGTTTTTAATTTGCTGTGTTTTATACCGAGAATTAATCACTTTTTATGGTGCATTCTTTTCTCAGTATTAAATTGTAACATTTATTTTTAAATTATTTTAAAAGTTTATAAATACATTTATAATATTTTAATGTAGAATAGTGCATGTAGAATTGTAATATTTCAGTTTCTGGCTACACTATAGTAATAATAATAATTAAGTTAAAGAGGGTGTGAGTTTATAGAAGCACAAGTTTTTTGTCACAAACCCAAATTTGATCAGGTGTAATGATTCTGTACTTAGTCCCAGGTACCCATGGGGAATAAATTCAAGCACAAACTTTGTTTTTAGCATTTAGATTTTTTTCAACATGTATTGCTAGTGTATTGCACAATGACCCACTGTATGTCTAACTCACCGATTTTGCAAAGCTGAAGAAACTCTTTGTCTCCCCAGTTACCATGTTTGATGCGCCTGAAAAAGCAAATATAATAGGATTGGTGTTGTGCTATTAGGTGGGCAAATGTAACCGACCATTAATAGCCAGTGTGCTGGCAGAGGAACAGCGGCTCTTGACCTTTAATCTGCATAGCATTTATTCATACACCTTCAGCTACAAATTTATTCATAAGGGGATCCAAAGTAATTAGTGTAAAATTGGAAAATTATGGCAGTCATGACAATAACACATCCTGGCTATGACCTTCCTGCTTCCTACTAATTTCCTTAATTCATAACTAATTACACCATTTGAAAATTGCACTCACACATGAGGTATACCAAAAAGATTACAAGAAAAGATTTTTTCTTACCATAAAGGATATATGTACCCAATGGCTTCAATAAACTTAGACTTTTTCCTGTGTTTTCTCCAGACAGGCAGTCCAACACAATGTCCACTCCCTCAGGAGAAATCCTAAAACACATGCATCAAAGTAAAGGCAAAGCAACTGGAAAAAATGTGAAATGTTAATTTTATAAAACATCGACTATTACAAGGTTCGTTGTGTAAAAGGTATTTGAAACATGATTGCATTTATTATTAAATCTTTGCTTTTTGGACACCTGCCTCCTCCAGTCGTGTGGCAGTCTTGTGATTTGAATGGGCATGCTTTTTCTAAAAGGACAGTCTGCACTGAGGTTGATCCTACGAAGAATATACACTTCAATGAGCCTCATGACTGATAGTGTATACGATGCACAGCACAATGATTGGGCTTATATATTACATACAAAACATAAATAGATATAAAAATAGTAAATGATAAGCCTATACAAATATTGTAGGTTTTGTTATGAATGATTATGTAGGAGATTAAAGCAGCACCCTAACTGGCTCGGCTGGTCCACAAAGTCAGTCCAGACCTCTGTCCAACATAAAGCTGGTGCTCCCTGAGATGAGCTGTGAGTTGCCATGGGGACTGTGACCACACAGGTCCAAATAAGGCAAAGGTAACATCTGCATCCTGCTATCCCAATGCTCAAAGAGGGCCACGTCGACAAGGCACACGTCATGGATAACAATTACAAATGTTCAGATGAGATCTACAAATTATCATATACAATGCTTACACTTTAACCTCGTGTACATAATCGATGTTTCTGTCAAAAAGGTGAGTCACAGAGTTTTTGATGGATGGATGTTTGAAACACGATGCAATCCCGAATACTGTCACGTTAGGCACAGTGGAGCACAGCTGAGCCACAGCTTGACCCTGGGAAAACGCAACATTGATGACACATTATCAGCATATTACTGCACTGAATCAAAAATGTGTGAGTAAATACATTATCACAAAAACATGTACTGTGTTTTGATAACCTTATATGTTACAATAAATATGTTGGGACATAAAAACGAAGCAAAAATATGTTTCACGTAGTGAAAATTATAATAGGTATACTTACTACACTCCCTCCAGCTGAGTGTACCAGCACTGACATCCCCTCTCGCAAATTTGCAACTTCAAAAAGCATCATGTATGCAGCAACATAGTTGAGAGAGAATGCTGCAGCTTCAGCAAAACTCATTTCATCTGGCATTTTATAAACAAAATCCACTGATGTGCATACCACCTCTGCCCAGGCATTGTAGTTTACAAATGCCATTACTCTGTCACCAATCTGGAAGATATAAAGTGATACAAAGTAACCTCAATTATATCATAGCATAATATTTGATCATGTCACTTACCTCAAATCCTTCTGTGTTTTCACCAATGGACTCTACTATTCCACAGCACTCAAAACCAGGTACCACAGGTAGCTTTGGCGGACTGTCAATTATTCCTTGACGCACCATTAGATCCAAGAAATTTAAACCACTTTAAAAAAAAAAAAAAAATATATATATATATATATATATATATATATATATTAAAATTTACATTTATCTTTTTCAGTTTAAACTGTAAGCACTGTTTGGTTTATAGTAGCCTTTGAAAGAATGGCTCAGTAGCCTAAAGCTTTACAAATAAACAGTGATCCTCTCCAGAACATTTGTCTAATATTTTCTCTGGTAATCCTCTCTTTGTATTGCTATCTTAGGTCGTCTCGTCATCCAGATAAAAGTCTCTGAATGCCAAGTAAACATTGTAGTTACGTGATGTAAGCTACTAATCACTAGCAAAGACCTGTGGCTTCAAGGGTGCAATATGTTGATTCCGCGGGATAATAAAGCGCTCATCACAAACATACAAGATGAAGACGTCCATCTACCACACAAAACAAATACATGTCATTATATTCACCAAGCTTTGACGCGTATCTTCACTTCTCCATCTGCAGGCTCTGGCATCGCTTTCTTGGTTACCCGGAGTTTGTTGAGACCACCAAAGCCTGACAACATCACCACTCGCATCTCTTTGCCATCACAGGACGACTCCACGTGTTCATTTTCTTTACTTAACTGTTTCTCTATCATATGCTGGGTTTCCTCAGTCATCTCACATCCTTCTTTAGCCATGTTGGAGACTAGTAAACCCGTGTCTCTGCGCCTCCTCAAATGCAGCAAGTCCACTGAGAGACCACTGACCAATGTGATTTACGCACGACAAAGCGCACCTGTTCCTTTGAATGGAATATTACATAAACATACCGATTTCAAAATTATCATTACGATTTAAATTTATTTACAGTTTACAATTTTATGTGAATTAAAATGTATCAACAAAAACTGCACCACCTGCTGGTAAGTGCGGACAAAACTTTGTCACATTCTGACCAAATAATAAATACAATCTTCTCATTTCAAAGTTTCAGAGAAGCAAAAGATCAAGTGTATTTTATTATTAACTATTATTAATTATAGTTTGCGCAAAATATGTCGGCATTTTATTTAAAGTTTCAAGTTATATGGTGGCTAAGCATACTGCCACCTTCTGGACAAAGCATGTATAAGCAATGAAAAAACCTGTAGACATAGCAGTAACTCCTGCCTACAAAATTATTTTCAAGGTTGTCAAAAATTTAACATTTATCATACGTTAAAATGCACAGTGACCAAATTTTCAAAATCCATATAAAGGAGAAGAGGTGTTCAGGGTAAAGCTGTATTTAAAAGGTGACACATTACTATAATGTTATCTTATTCAGAGTTGTTATGTAGGTAGTTATGAAGACATGACTGCTAGCTATACAACATCACAGCCTAAACAGACAAAAAAAGCAGCTTTAAATTTTGTGCGTTTCATAGCTTCACTGGCTCATAATTTTAGGGTAAAATCCTCAGAGGTGAATGCAAAAGTATTTTTGGCAATGATGATTATTATTGTACATACACAAAGACAAGTTCATAAACATATTTACTCTTGTACATTCTGTAAATAAAGTTAGTCTACCATTAACATAGGTATTTCTTTAATTCTTTGGCACTTCAGTGAATATTCTAAGACCGTGCATTCCTTGTATTTCATCTTTGAGTGCCTACAAAGAAAGAAAAGTAAAAAGTATATAAAATATCACATAATTATGCAGAAAAAAAATGTATAAAAGTGACAACAGTACAGTCCCTGACAAAAGTCTTGTCGCTTATCCATTTTGTTGAAACAAAAGCTTATAACCTGACTTTAAATTAATCGATTGGTTTTAGAAATGTCTCATATGAAAGCTAAAACCCTCCCAAATTATGCTCAATATACTAAAATAAATTTGCTTCACTGAAGAAAGATTGATCATTTAATGAACACAGAAAGGTGAGATTTTGGCAAGACAAAAGTTTTGTCGCCTACAGAAAATTGAACAAATAATTTACTTCAAATACAAAAATATGTTGCATAACGTCAGTGAATTGAGTAGTGATGCTGTGAGATCCAGATTTAATATCTTGTATGACTTCCATGAGCTTGAAGGACTGCATCCATGCGGTTCGACAATGATTCATACAATTTGTTGATGAAGTCATCAGGAATAGCAAAGAAAGCAGTCTTACATGCCTCCCAGAGTTCATCAAGATTCTTTGGTTTTGCCTTCCATGCTTCCTCTTTCATTCTACCCCAGACATGCTCAATGATGTTCATGTCTGGTGACTGGGCTGGCCAGTCCTGGAGCACCTTGATCTTCTTCGCCTTGAGAAACTTTGATGTAGAGATAGAAGTATGCGATGGAGCACCATCCTGCTGCAAAATTTGACCACTTTTATGGTTGGGAATGTAAGAGGTAGCTAATACTTCTTGATATTTTAGGCTATTGATATTGCCTTCCACCCTGCAAATGTCTCGCACACCCCCATACTGGATGGAACCCCAGACCATGATTTTTCCGCCACCAAACTTAACTGTTTTCTGGGTGAATCTTGGATACATGCGGGCTCCAGTAGGTCTCCTGCAATATTTGCGGCTTCTGTGATGTAATTCAACTGAGGATTCATCTGAGAAATCCACCTTCTGCCACTTTTCCAGTGTCCATCCTGTTAGCAGGCTGTGGGCCTTGGCAAATGCCACACGTTTTTTTAATTGCCTTTTGTTTAGTGCTGGTTTCTGTGCACTGATTCGACCATGGAGGCCATTTCGAGACAGAATTCTACACACTGTTGTGGTTGACACAGGGACTTGAGGTGACCAGGCCTGGTGGAGCTCTGCTGCAGTGGAAAAGGGGCTGTCCTTGGATTTTCGAATCAACAAACGGTCCTCCCGAGCAGTTGTCTTGCTGGGTCTGCCGGACCTGGGCTTGTCAAAAACATCTCCAGTCATTTCAGATCTTTTTCTTATTCTTTGTACTTGACGCTGAGACACATTGAAGGTGTCAGCCACCTCAGCAGTGGATCTGGTCTTCAGCCTCTTGATAATTAACGCTTTGGTCTCAGGGTGGATCTTAGGCATGTTGTCAGAGGTCAAGTTGCAGTTGATGTGAAGGTCTGGTGTGCTGGGGTTCTTTTTATACACACCCACTAATTGATTGATCAGTAACTGATCACAGGTGAGGCTGTAATCTAGGATTGGGTGCATCATATGACAAGGCGACAAGACTTTTGTCTTGCCAAAATCTGACCTTTCTGTGTTCATTAAATGATCAATCTTTCTTCAGTGAAGCAAATTTATTTTAGTATATTGAGCATAATTTGGGAGGGTTTTAGCTTTCATATGAGACATTTCTAAAACCAATCGATTAATTTAAAGTCAGGTTATAAGCTTTTGTTTCAACAAAATGGATAAGCGACAAGACTTTTGTCAGGGACTGTATAACAATTGCAATAACTGGTCTTCAGAACAATAATAATAAATCAGATATTGGTATCAGGATATATTGGAGCACAAAGGCACTATATAACATTTCTGGTGAAGTGGCACTACCACCTGTTTGTCTCCATTTATGTGTTATTGCTTTGCCTGGAATGTTCCCTGGAATGATACAGAGGAAAGCAGGTAATGCCACCAGTTACAGGTTACATTTGCTGTTAAGATATAAGAGCAGGTATTTTACTTCTCTGGGATATTAATTGCCAACACATAACACATTTAGTTCACCCAGGCCTTCGAGTATGGCCCACATTCTTGGATGACATCTAAAACCTCTCCAGGCATGTTTTTGATAAGGGAACATTATAACAAAAGCTCAAAAAGGAATTTTGCATAATACCCCTTCTTTAAGGATTGCATACTGTGAAACATTTCAGGTAAAGCATAACATCTCAGCAGTTGGCAGACCCCACACCAGGAAAGTTACAGACTATGAACTGGCTGTAGCTATATAATGCTGTTCCATATCTACCTAATGTATAAAAGTAATGGATTTCTGTTACTCTGCTATACTTACTTTTCATGGAAAAACACAAAACAGTGACTGATATACAGTAGCTTGTGCCGTTGGTGTTGTCTTTTTAAAATATGCCAATTACTAAACTACCCTTTTTTAAAAAGATGCAAATTACTAAAAATACCCTTTTGCAAATTACTAAGTGTACCCTTAAAAAAAAAAAAAGATGCCAATTACTAAATGTACCTTTGATGCAAAAGTATTCTGACTCTGTTGTGTGACCCATTAATTTTAACGGATTGTGACAAAGCTTTTTTGTTTAATTTTTAATTGTGCTTGTGCGTCTTTTTAATTGTGCTTATGTGTCTCTATGGACATAATTATTAATACATGTGACTTAAGTCTTTAGATCAGGGGTGTCAAACTCAAATTCACAGAGGGCCAAAATAAAAAAACTGCGACTAAATCGTGGGCCAAACTAAATATTTATTGCAAAATTTCATCTTCATCTGCATGTTTTCTCTTCTTTCAAGATTACAATGTTAAACCTTTTCTAATTAAAATAAATGCTTAATAATAGTTTTGCTTATACATTGAATCCAGAACAAGTATAATATAAAATAACAACAAAATTTTAAATAACTAATGTCGCTATAGACTATCTGTAGCCGGCAGACCAGCTCTAATACATAATGTGATATGATCTCGTGGGCCAAATATAATTATATTGCGGGCCAAATTTGGCCCCCGGGCCTGTGTTTGACATGCCTGCTTTAGATTGTTAGTGAAAATATTACCTGGTTAACCAGTTGGTGTTGTTGAACTGTTCTTTTTCCTTTGAACTCACTGGACTCAATATAAATCTCATACATTGCCCCACATCCACCTAAAAATAAGAAAATATTTCACATCACATATTAAAATAGCATGCATTTACAAAAATTGCTTTATTAAAATAATTACAAATAATAATATTAAACGAAATGTGAAAAAAAGAAAAAAGAATTTTACGTTAGAAATGTATCTACTGAACCATAAGTGATAAAACAAGATTGAAAGGTTATTAGGCGGGAGAAGAGTTAGATCGTACCTATGACCTCTTACATGTAGTTGATATTTTACCTGATATATCCACAACTTTGAGCGAAGAGGCTAAAGGAAACTTCTCTTTTAATATTTTAACGAGACGATCTTCTCCCTCCGTTTGTGTGGACAGACATCTGTGTGTGTGATCAGAAAATACAACCTGGGAAAAAGAGAACGACAAAACAGGTCAGTGGCAGCTGTCATTAGTGCTAGGTTAGTTAACGTTTGCAAAGTTCGTTTACTTTTCTACACAAAATACGCTGTGCCGAAATCATTGTGTTCCCGAAGGTCCGTTTACACGCAAGCATCGTTACGACAATTCAGTTTCAACAAGTCAAGTAAAAAATGCCCTCTTGATTGTTTTTAGCAAGTGTTAGCATGTCATATCCTCAAGGTAGCTTGGGGCTCGCTGTTATGACGTCAAACATCCGGGTATGGCAATAATACACAAATGTTATTTTTTTTATTCTTTTAGGAGCTTTTTTGAATTCATTCATTCATTTATTTATGTATGTATGTATCTACGTATTCATTCATTTATGCATCTATTTACTTAGGTATGTATTGATTTATTTAAATATTTATTTATTCATTCATTCAGTCATTCTAAAGTGCATAGACCATCACTAACCCAAATCAAACTGCTTGAATGCGTACTTTCTATTATTTTATTTGATTACATATTTCGATTATAACCATTAAAAGAATGATACTGCTGCAAAATAATGTCGTGTGGGAGAAGGTGGCATTTGTATGAAATTAAGCTTGAAAGAGGGGCTTATCTCTTTGTGCAGGTTGTGAGGATTTACTGTAGTCGGGCAATTGCTGTTTACAATGGGGTTTGTTCCTCTTTTCACTGCACATCTTAGCTTTGTTTGTTCATAAGAGTGATGTCTCCAGCACAAAGGCAAGCATTAATCAAGACTGTTCTGTCCAAATATCGTAATTGTAAATAGTTAATTGGTGCAATTGCTGATGTCACTGCTTTTTAAGACCAAGATCCTCCTCAGTGTGGTCAGTGTACAGACATGGGCAGACACCACATCCCCATGATTGCCCTTGTAGTGGTCCTCTTTCTCAGCTATACCTGTTATGCTGAGGAGCTACCTGATGTGCTTTCCTGTCCAGATCACCAGGAGAGCTTTGATGGCTCGTGCTTTGAATTTGTCAGTCTACAGCGTCCCTTCTTCAGAGCCCAGTCCTGGTGTGAGCGTGGTGGTGGACACCTCGCTTTTATTCTCAATGATGAAACGCAGCAGTTTCTCCAGAAGCATCTGCACCCTGGGAAGGACTGGTGGCTCGGATTGGCACCAGCCGCTCCAAACTTTACTATAGACACTACTGGTGATGGTGAGAGTATTTAAAACTTTTTCTATATGTTAAAACGTACATAAATATAGTCATAGTCTTGATAGGAGTTTTCTTTCCATAAACATCTGCCAAAACATTTTCTAGATTATTATATATTGTTTTATATAAAAATGTTCACAGATACAAAATTAAATGTTGATTTCTTTAAAATATGTTTCAGGTTTGTGTTTTAAATGTGTCTCAAGCTGATTATGCAATCAGAAAGCAAAAAAATGACCTCTTCACTTTGATCCTATAACTAAAACAAGTTTGCAATTGACCCAAAAGGGCTCTTTATCGATAACTATAGTAGGTTCAGTTGTAATTGATTGTATTGGTGTTTTTGAAGAAAATGGTATTGTCTTTCAATATAAAAAAAATGTCTGATATTAAAATAGTCTGAAGTTAGACATTTTTTAAAATAACGTTACTTATTAAGAAATAAGATAATTATTTGTAGCTTAAGTAACTTTACATAAAATTTACACTCCAAAATTGATTGTGCTGTATGTACTACTTTAGTACTATCTACCTAACCACAGTTGTTCCTAGTGTTGCCTCTAATTGCTCTCTTTGCACTTTGCATGTCTATTGTAAAGAACATTCAATCATTTGTTTACACACGTCTTCACTCCTGCCTCTATCTGATATCTCCCTGAAACAGCAGGCTCAGTTGCACAAGAACCTCCATTCACATGGACTGTAAAAAGGCACATAGATGTCTGTCTCACTTAAAATTGTTATTTTATTTGACTACAGGGAATTCTCTTTCTCATTCATTTACCTTATCTGTTATTGCCTTGATAGTTTTTGTAGTTTATATTTGGTTTTGCTTGCAATGAACATGATAAATTACACACGTTACAAGTTCATAATTGATTCTAATTCTCTTTAGTAATGAAATCAAACTTTCATTATTACAGGCTCCCTTTCTTGGCTGGATGGCTCAGATGTCAGCTACAGTAATTGGGTGAACACACCAGAGCCAGCGTCAGCTTGCGTATATATACAGAGACATTCAGGTTTTCAGTGGGAAGCTACAGACAATTGTACCCAAGAATATAATTTTATCTGCCAGTTTGGTATGTCGCCTTATATTCAAAAGACAATAATATGTGTTTATATGTGAAATAAAAAAAAATTTCTTTATAGATTCAGGAAGATCTCTTGCTTGTGAAGGCCAAAATGCTACATTGCAGTGTGGCTCTGGTCAAGTAATAGAAATAGATGACAGTTTCTTTGGCAGAAAAACCATACATTACTGCAGAGCTCATCTCACAGCCTCACCTACAGCTTCCCAGGAAGAATGCAGCTGGATCGACGTCGTGGATTCTGTAACTGGTAGGATGTCATTTAAAAAATAAGTCACTTTTTTATGTGTGATATTTGGATTGCACATTCTATATATTTAACAGCTGTTATGTAAGCACAACCTATAAGTCACTGAAACACAAAACATGCGCCTCTGGCAATGTATAAGGGAACAATGCTACCATAATGGGTGTATCGCTAATCTGCTTTCACTCACGCAAAAGTTAAGCTTTGTGTGAGTTTTATTAACATTAGAGTTATTGGTTTAGTATATCTAAACACTCAAACATAATAGGTGTGCACCTTTTCTTTTAGCCCTTTGTCATGGACTGCAGGCCTGCCAGGCTCCTGTAGATGTGAGCACATTTGGAGAGCCGTGTCCAGCATTTGGAAGTTACCTCTCTGTGGAATATCACTGCAAACATGGTCAGTTTTGCAGTAAAGACAAATGAAATATTAGAAAACATAAATTACATAAGATGTATTTCTTCTGCTCAGGTCTCTCCCTATTAATTAGTAAGCTGGCAGCTGTGTTTGATAATGTCACTATTACTGTCAAGTGGCTTTTGCATCCATTTGAGGGAAATCTCACGTGTACAGTCAACGCTGGAGACGGTCATACAATTGATCCATACAGCCCAGAAGAGTGAGAATCACAGGCATACAATGCACATAATGTTAGAACATTAATACTCTTTTCTTACTTTATCTTATTTGCATTTATTCTTTTCAGGATGGAGAGCACTGTCATTCACAAATTTACTAGACCTGGATTTTTTATGGTCAGTGTTGAATGCACCACAAGTGACTGGCATGTTACAGCACAGAGAGCAATAACCATTCAGGAGCGGCTGGGAGAGTTTGGTGCTGTCAAGTGCTTTGGCCAAAACATTTCATTTAATGAAAGCAAATGCAATGCAGCATATGGCAGGCCAGTACAAATTCAAGTTTTCCTTGAAGCAGGTATGTCATTTACATATTTTTAATAGTCTGTATTAGTGAACATTATAGTAATTGTCTGCTTTGTGTTTTCGATAAGGTACAAATGTTACCTATACAACTGCGCACAATATTCATGTGATCACTAACTCTTCTGTGGACAGTGGCGTCACACCATACAATATAACCCTAGACACCGCTTCTGTTGAGCGACTTGGACAAGGCTGCCACAACCTGACTATATCAGCTTCTAATAAGATTACAACTACGACAGTATCCACAAACCTGCAGTTGTGTCTGCTTCAGCCAATTGAGGGTCTGCAGGCTTCGGTGGAGGCAGAGGACGGACAGTGTCCCAACTCCTCTGAACTTGTTATCAATGTTTCTCTTGAGCATGGAGCCCCAGTGCAACTCCTATTCACTCTGACAGGAGCTCAGGACAGTATCTCTGAAACTAGAGACATGCTCAATGGTAGCACACAAGCATTTGTCTTCTCCTCTCCACTTGAAGGTATGCTGTTCTAAGCTGTTCTAAAACAGCATTAGTGAATACAATACTTTTATATTCTATTTGTTTGGGTTGAAGGATCTTTACAAGTTAAAGTGCGAGCCATGAATGCCTTCTCAGCCATGGATGCTGATGTGGATCTTGACAAGATATTTCTTGCATGTCATAATGACACAGGCCAACAAGAAGATCCAGTGTGTTCTGGAGATAATTACCAACATATTGTTGTTCTTATCAATTTTAACATGAGAGATTGAATTACTGTCTTTTGTAGGTGGACGATGATTTTGGTGATTTTAAAATTAGCGCTTCTCCTTCTGCTCTGATTGACTACAGTCAAAGTGTTCTCCTAAAAGCTGAATCCTCATCCTTACCCAGCGAAGGAATTCAATTCAGTTGGAGATGCAGTATGGCTTGTGTTTAAATCATCCAACAACTGTTTTCATTTTCAAAACTGATGTTTTGTTTTTGTTTACAGAGGGCTCCTGCAAGTGTGTGAATGATACAGACCATGAATCTTACACAATTGAAAAAGACTGTCTTCCAGATCCTTTTGAATTTGCTCAGTACACTTTTATTGCAAAGAAGACACGTTGGTTTAGAAGTCCAGTTAAAGTTGCAGCAGCTACCAAGTGTATCACTGTTTCTCCAAGGGAATTCACAACTGTAACAATAAGGTAAAAAAAAAAAAAAATGCCACTTTTAAAACATAAAAAAAAATCATTCAAAGTAAGTAACTTTCTCTTTTTCTGTTCTGTAGATGTGATAATTGCACTTCATTAAATGTAAATAGTCCTGTCACTATGAAACTGCACTGTGAAAAGAACTGTCCGGTTGTAGTATGGTATTTGGAGGATCTAACACTATTGGCTGTAAGTTTTTCTCTTTTAAGTATACAAAGTACATACAACAAAAGTTAACATCTTTTTAATTTTATGGACTTTAATTTCTAGAACAACCTTGAAAAATGTTACTCCAAAGTGAGCAGAAGGCCTCCCACTGAAAAGCAGGAAGGAAACACTGAATATACTGTTAACAGTCGACATTTGGAAAAATCTAGAGATACTAAGCAACCCATTGTTGTGGTTGCTTATGGTAGGATCTTAATGCAGAAATAAATATATAGATATACTGTTTTAGTCCGTGTCTAAATGTATTTTATACACATGTTTATAACATATTTTATGCAGGAAAATCTGAGGTTGGATTTGCCAAGTATACTCTCCCAGTACCAGAATCTCAACCACCGCCGACATCCAGCCCTGCTGTAGACACTGTTTCATGTAGCATCTCTCCATCTGCTGGGACAGTGCTGGATGCTTTTAACATTATTTGCAAAACAAGTTTGTCATGCTCCTCAGGCTGCATCTACTGCATCAAAACAGACATGGGTAAGAAGTTGCACTATTTAACTTTTGATTTAATTTCTGAGAGATACATTTTTAATAAAAAAACAAACAACATATTTTGAGTTTATAGCATGCATGCTGACAAATGTGGTTTGCACTAGATGGGTTAATACATAGACATTATAAAGATACAACAAATAATGGCCCTTGTCTTTGGCATGTTATTCTTCCAGGCAAACACCTTAAATGCAGTGATGCACATGAAATAAAGTCAATCTTCCTGCCACTTGGAGATATGAACAACAACTTCAGTTTATCGTTAATGGTGACTGTAAAAAATGCAAACCAAAACGCATCCACCAACATATCCACACAGGTCTGTATTCTGCAATTAGATCCTCTGTTTCAGGCGAGAACATGTTTTAATGTCAATCTTTCCTAAGGTTGTAGTAAGTAACACAGAGAGCTCAGTGGACGCCCTTCACACTGCAGTGGATGACACAGTGAATCAGTTAGAGCAGCAGGGCCTCCTCTCCGGTGAAACTCTGGGACAGATATTCACATCAGTCTCAGATATGCTCAACACAGTGTCCAAAGAGGAGCACAAGGATTCAAAAAAGAAGGTAGTAATTACATGTCATGATTTGTTTAAACAGAGCCAAGTGTGCCTTTCAACCCTGTGTGTGGTTCTTACAGTTAAGAGAACAAATGCTGACCAAAATGACCAAAGTCCTGCATGGGTCCCCTAGTAATACCACACAGGGGGTCCAGGTGACAGCAAGAGCTGTGGCTGGTCTCACTCAACTGTCAGATGAACTCACACCCATTGCTCAGGTAATCTACTTATAGTTGGAGTTTATATTGATCCACAGACATTTACTGTAAAATGAAAGTGTGTACATCTACATAAGGCTATAACAAAGAAAATACACCATGTTGTTTTTGCAGGAACAAGCTAGTTCATTGTTGGTGGACCTCAGTGCCTCTCTGAACACTATTAGTGTCTCTCAATACACTGCAGAAGAAGATAAAGAAGTGGTGCAAGCCGCTGCCCCAATTGTAGAAGCAGCCAGCAATATTTTAAATGTTTCAGCCGATGTAAGGTTCATACACACTCAAATGCTCATGCTGAGGAATATTTTAATTGAAATAAGTGGTTAATTATTTATTTATTAACTTTAGAAAAAAGTGTCAGAGTTTCTCCTAACTGGAATCAACAATGTACAAAGTGCTTTACTTATGAATAAAAAACTGAATGGAGAGCCTGCCATTATTGATTCTGGTCAGATCAGTGTGTATGTCAACAGGTAAAGATTTCCCCCCTGACAACATGAGTTATGGAAATGCCAAGTATGTAACTGGAATATGCTATGTTTGTATGAAGGATAACCCCACAGACTATGCAGATGAAGAATATCAATGTACAGAAGAATACATCCTCTAGATTTAATTTTCCTGCCCTCCCTGCGGCTATTGTCTCACCAGAAGAACCAGTGGATGTAAGGGTATGTATGTAGTATGTGTATATGTGCAGTTTAAGAGACACAAAAAAAACACAAGAAAAATCTTTACAATAACAAATTTATGATTAACAGATGATGAGTTTCACAAAGAATCCATATGCTTGGAAAGATGAAAACATCACTGGGACAGTAGGATCAGTCTCTCTAACCAGAATGGATGGCAGTGTAATTGCTGTCCACGACTTACTAGAGGAGATAGAGGTAATTTGTAACACATCAGATAATAGTACTTTTGGTATTTTTTGTCTTTTTTAAATAAATTCCTGATTTATTTTTATTTGTCTTTTCTAGATTTTCCTTCCTAGACTTGATGTTGGACAGGAGAACAGCACTGAGCTAGACTTAGCCAATTTCAGTACTTTGATAATAGACGTTCCCTCACCTGATGTAACATTAGTGCTGAGAATGCAGCCATCTGAAGACATTTCTTTTGTAGCATTTCTGGAATACAAAGCTTACCCAACTTATGAGAAATATGTAGCCAAGGCACAACTCCCTATACAGGAAGCAAAAGAAGGTATCTCTACTGACGTAAATCTAGTACAGTTTTGATAAATCCTTATTATGTATTTATTTTAATTTTTTATCACAAATTGTATTAATCTTATAGAGGAAAGGTATACCTGGGTGGTGGGGCCAAAGGATCGAGCTGATGATGTTGGCATTTACTATCTTGTTATAAAGCCCATTGTAGAACCTGGAATCAAATCAGTCAATGCCACAGTTAATGTTGTCACTATTGCTGCTCAGTGTAAGTACTGGAATGAAACTGAGTCATTTTGGAGTGAAGATGGCTGCAGGGTAAGTACTGAAAAGCTTTTGTCCAATCAGTTTTTTTAGTAGAACTGAAGTATTTAATTTCCCTTTTGCAGGTTGGCCCACTCACCACACATGCAGTAACTCAGTGCCTCTGTAATCATTTGACATTTTTTGGAAGCTCCTTTTTTGTCATGCCAAACTTGGTTGATGTATCACGCACTGCAGAACTTTTTGCTACTTTTACTACCAACCCTGTAGTGGTTTGTTTTGTTGGAGCCATCTTTGTTGCTTATCTTATGGTTGTGGTATGGGCACGGAGGAAAGATATCCAGGATTCAACTAAAGTAAGCTTCTGGATAAAATGGAAATTCTATTAAAATCTAGCTTATTTTCTTTTTTAGTTTTCAGTTGAATTTAACCCTTTTTCTTGTTTTAAGGTCAAGATAACCTTACTAGAAGACAATGATCCTTTGGCAGAATATCGCTATATGATCAATGTCAGCACCGGACATCGGCATGGTGCATCTACTTCCTCTCAAGTAAGTTGCATATGTGTAGGCTTAGTGAAATCTATGATATTTTTTTATGTTTACGTTTTCTAATCAAGTGTTCACATGCCGTAGGTGACAATAACATTACAGGGGACAGAGGGAGAGAGCGAGCCCCACCACCTGACTGATGCAGAGAAACCTGTATTTGAGAGAGGTGGAGTGGACATGTTTCTGCTTACCACTCATTTTTCACTAGGAGACCTGCAGAGTATACGACTCTGGCATGACAACTCAGGAGCCCACCCTGCATGGTACCTGTTTTTATTTTGATCCGGTTGATGAATGAAGGAAGTACAATTTGTACACTTAATGGTGGTGTTTTTTCAGGTATGTCAATAAAGTTATGGTGCAAGACGTGGAGACTGGTCAAAAGTGGCACTTCCTGTGTAACTCCTGGTTGGCTATAGATGTGGGAGAGTGCACACTTGATAAGGTTTTCCCTGTGGCAACGGAAATGGACCTGAAGAGATTTAGGTAATAGTTATTTTTATTATACCCCAAAAAGACACCATTACATTCTGTTTTGTATTTCTTATTTGTTTTTCTCTCTAGTAACCTGTTTTTCATGAAAACTGCTAAGGATTTCCGTGATGGACACATTTGGTTTTCGGTCATCAGTCGTCCTCCCTGTAGCACATTCACTCGAGTACAGCGTGTCTCCTGCTGCTTCTCCCTGCTATTGTGCACCATGCTCACAAGTATCATGTTCTGGGGCATTCCAACAGACCCCTCTGAACAGACAATGGATCTAGGTAAAATAATACTATTTTTTTATTACTTATTTTACGTTGAAACAATTTTACTGCCTACATTTGGACTACTTAATCCACAAATTATATTTACTTATACAACACTACTTAGTAATCAATAATTATAATCAGGTGTGTGCATTTCAGTGAATTCATAAATTGGTAATTTAATTATGTTTAATAATGTTTTTGGCAGGACACATTGAGTTCACATGGCAGCAAGTGATGATTGGCTTTCAAAGTTCAATCATCATGTTTCCCATAAATCTGCTCATTGTGAGTATTTTCAGAAACACTCGTCCTCGAGAAAAAAACAAAACGGAAATGTCCAAACAGGGGAAAATTGGTAAAGTGTCCCCTTCTCAGAGTTCTCCTCAGAAAGAGCTAAAGGACATCACACCAGAGACTGTGATCAAGGTAAGAAGATGCAAAATGATTCTAAGGAAAAACAAAGCCAGTGTTAATCTTTTTTTTTTTTTATATACTTAATTTTTTGTAGGACATAAAACGAATTGCGCAATCCCTGTCAAAGGCCATGAAAAGCCCACTTCCCCATTTAGACCTCAAATCTGGGCAACAGTGTGATATCAACACACTATTATCTCTGGTGGAGGACATAATCAAACAACATAATAGACCCTCTGAAGATTTCTACAATGACACAGCAAAAAAGGAGCGCTCTATGATCCTATCTTTAGGCTCAGTCAGCTTGCAAGGTAAATTGTTGTAATACAAAATAGTATCAGCAGGTATATAAAACAGTTTTCTCATAAAGCCATATTTACAAGAGGAATATAACACATGTACTTTTCTGACTGGACACATTTTTAAATACCAATAAATAATAAATATTTCTGTAATAGGATCCAGTATGTGGGAAGACTCAGATAAATCATCTAATACTGCCCAAAAGAACACCACAAGCTACAACCGATATCTGTACAGGCAACTGCGCCATGTAGAAAAAGAGCTGGGTTTGTTGGGACCATCTCGTTTCCCCAGTTCCAACAATTACAACCGTGCACTGCAGCAGGTCCATGGTATGAAGTCTCTGCTGGAGTATCATCTCCCAATGTCGTGTCTGGAAGGGGAGCAGCTAGACCTCAGCTCCACTCCTGAAGAAAGCATCAGCGGAGATCCCAAGAAGAAAGGCGGGCTTCCCTGGTGGTTTGTCTTCATAGGGTGGATATTGGTGATTGCGACCAGTGGTGTGTCTGGATACTTCACAATGATGTATGGGCTGACGTATGGGAAAGATCGCTCAGTAAGCTGGCTCATCTCAATGGTCGTCTCCTTTTTTGAGAGCCTATTTATTACCCAACCATTAAAAGTAAGTCTCTTTGAAAAAGATTGAAATATCAAAAATGCACAAAAATTTATGCCAAATCCTTTTATAGGTTCTGGGGTTTGCTGCTTTCTTTGCTCTTGTTCTAAAAAAGGTTGATCAAGAAGAATATGGAGAACCTCAGGTGGACGGACTTGTTATAAATTCAGGTATGACACCCAATGGTGCAATACAACTTAACACCACATATTCAGAATTTACTGGATTGTTTACTGGGTTTATTTTACAATTAATGTCACAATAAAGACATTGTTCTTTACTTAAAGTATCTGTTTGTGGAATTTGTGTTTTGATCATTTGTATTAAAGGCACACTATATACAAGTAAGAAAAAATAAAAACTCAATAAAAATTCAAATTCCACACAGTGACATGGACTATTACATAAGAATAAAAATGAATATATGATTTACACTCTATTTTGTGTAGCTTTCCATTTTTGAAAAAAAAAAAGTGTGAACATTTGTATTTTAAAAAGTAATTATTGTTTTTAGATGACCCAAATACTGTGCGTGCTGCAAGAAGAGACAGCACCTGTAGTTTTTACCAACCACCACCTCCAACGGACATTGAGAAGATGAGGAACAATATGATAAAAGAGCAAAAAGTATTCATCCTTATAAGGGAGATTGCAGGTATGAAAATGCACTGATAAGAGAAAACAAGCCACAATACTGTTAAAACATATATTGCTATTGTTTTTATTTTTAGCATACACAGGATTTATGTGGATGCTCCTCCTAGTGGCTTATGGCCAGAGGGACCCCAATGCTTACTTCCTGACTCAACACATCCGGCAAAGCTTCAGCAAAGGCATCTCAGACACTATGAGTATTCAGGACGTGTTTGGTTGGGCAAACACAACGCTATTGAGCAACCTTTTTGGAGACTATCCAGGTACGCATGTTATGAAATGACATACCTGTGAGTTATAAGTCACTGTCTTGTCATGTTGAGGCACATTGAAAATGGAAAGTACATGCAGAGTCTACCTTAAGGCATATCAGGTTTGGTTAGTTTCTGAACACCTTAATTTTTTGCAGAAGTAAACTTTATTGCTTCTTCATTGCATTTAAAGACAGGTATTCATTTGCTGCCTATATCCCACTGCTGACATGACAATGTTATGTCTGATCTATTTTGTACAGGTTTTATAACAGATGGTAACTCAAAGCTGGTGGGCAATGCCCGTCTTCGCCAAGTCAGAGTCCAGCAGAAATCTTGTCATGTTGCTCTGTCCATGAAGAAGTCTGTATCAGATTGTCACGCTCCCTACTCATGGGAGTTGGAGGACATGGGCTCCTATGGTCCAGGCTGGACGTACAATGTGCCTGATAATGATACACAACATCTGGAAAACCCATGGAAATATCAGTCTAAGGGGAAGCTTCGAGCCTATCCCATCTGGGGAAGTGTGGTAGTCTACAGAGGTGGAGGGTTTGCAGTGGATCTTGGCCCAAATTACCAAAACTCCAGCAGGTACATGGGTCATTCCACACCAAATCTCCGAATGCCCCTGCCTGACCATCTCAGATTTGACTGAAAAAATTCTAGGAGGTTCACACACTTTCCAACAGGAAAACTCCCAAATTTTAGCTCCCAACTCCTTATAGTTTTGTCATTAAAAGATATTTTGTCAACTCTGCCCTGACCTGCTTTAAGAAGAGTTGTTCAAGGAGCCACTTTCAGATTGCTGTATCTAAAAAACTATGTAATGTAGGTCCTTCAAATTTTCAAGGGTTAAAATCTGTCAGATGTACTTGTAGAATATATAATAGAAAATTTTACTCTTCAAATTTGAGGGCATCTTTGAAGGACTGTAGAAAGTGCAATTTCAAAGACAGAGGTTTGATATTGAACATACACCTTCCCACACATGCTGTGTACTTTGTATTTTAAAACTGAGCCTCTGTGATGAACGCTCTAGAAGATATTAATTGTTAAAAATGGAAAAAAAATAAATTTGGTGCCATCTTTACCATGTTATACCAAACAATTTATAGCACCCACCAACATCAAATGGACAGTTTTAGAAAGACTAGATGTCTGTTTTTAACATATCCAAAATTTGTGATGGTGTTCAGCCTTATTTTTGCAAAATGAATTTTTGAAAATGTGGTGTCTGCATACATGCAGAGCATTCATGGACTATGAAAGCACTTTCAGAAGCTAAGAAAACACTCTGAATATTTGACCCACAGCTTAAACTCAACAAAATGCATGATTTGATTACTCAGCTGTAAATTATCTCAACTCTTTGAGGAAATTTTCAACTGTTTTGGTGTAATACTCCTGAATTGTATATAGGCATCCTGGTGTAGTGCTAGGAACATCTGTTTTAGAAATGATGTGTTGTAAAGGTACCCAGCACTAGTCTATGGAAGCCCTGAGCCGCAAGTGTAAAAATAATAATAATAATAAAATAATTATTATTTTTTTATTTTCTTAATTAATGTATTTATTTTTAGATAGTATCCCGTTATTTTCGAGATAATATCTCGAAAATAACCAGATCATATCTCAAAATAATGAGATAATATCTCAAAAAATAAATGAATACATTAATTAAGAAAAAAGCATATTATTGTTTTATTTATTTATTTTTTTA
Source organism: Boleophthalmus pectinirostris (assembly GCF_026225935.1). Classification (NCBI taxonomy): domain Eukaryota; kingdom Metazoa; phylum Chordata; class Actinopteri; order Gobiiformes; family Gobiidae; genus Boleophthalmus; species Boleophthalmus pectinirostris. The sequence goes on from NW_026571140.1 coordinate 20,311,328, forward strand.
CACTTGCGGCTCAGGGCTTCTGTACACTAGTGCACACATAATTTCTAAAATAGATGTTCCTAGCACTACAACAGGATGCCTTTATACAATTCAGGAGTGTTGCATCAAAACATCTGAAAGTTTGAGATAGAGTTGAGGTAATTTACAATAGTAGCATTTTGTTGAGTTTAAGCTGTGGGTCAAATATTCAGAGTATTTTCTTAGCTTCTAAAAGTGCTTTCATAGTCCATGAATGCTCTGCATGTATGCAGACACCACATTTTCAAAAAAATCATTTTGCAAAAATAAGGCTGAACACCATCACAAATTTTGGATATGTTAAAAACAGACATCTAGTCTTTTTAAAACAGTCCATTTTATGTAGGTGGGTGCTATCATTTTTTTTGGTATAACATGGTAAAGAGGGCACCAAATTTATTTTTTCCATTTTTAACACTTAATATCTTCTAGAGCGTTCATCACAGAGGCTCAGTTTTAAAATACAAAGTACACAGCATGTGTGGGAAGGTGTGTGTTCAATATCAAATCTCTGTCTTTTTGCACTTTTGACAGTCCTTCAAAAATGCCCTCAAATTTGAAGAGTGAAATTTTCGAATAAATTCAAGCCCCCAAAAATCTGTGATAAATCAAAAGCACATGTGTAAAAGTCCATATTCTACAAGTACATCTGACAAATTTTAACCCTTGAAAATTTTAAGGACCTACCTTAGATATTTTTTAGATACAGCAATCTGAACGTGGCTCCTTAAACAACTCTGCTCAAAGCAGGTCAGGGCAGAGTTGACAAAATATCTTTTAATGACAAAACTATAAAGAGTTGGGAGCTAAAATTTGGGACTTTTCCCATTGGAAATTGTGTGAACCTCCTAGAATTTTTTCAGTCAAATCTGAGATGATCGGGCGGGGGCATTCGGAGATTTGGCGTGGAATGACCCACATGATACAGTATTTGGTTGTTTAGACAAAAAAAAAAGACAATATGTCCAGCCCTGTGGCACAATCACATATGCTCTGACTAAGTTAAAAGGCTGGCTTTCAACTATAGACAACATACATGACAAGCATAACTGAACAAATAATAATGACAATATAGTGTAGTATATTCAATAAATTGTGGAGAGTAAATATGGGTGAGGGCCAGCAATTTCCTATCCACCATACTCAGTGAATTTGAATATATGTATATTTGTTTAATATGTGTTTTTATTTTTTCTGTCTTGAAGAGTCCTGCAATATCTTTATGACAACACCTGGTTTGATGCATATACTCAAGCCATCTTTGTTGAATTTACTGTGTATAATGCAAATGTAAATCTCTTCTGCATAGTTACACTGATGCTGGAGACCACAGCCACTGGTGCGCCACTAAAAATCACCACTTTGTTAAATACTTTAAAAAAAAATTCTAAATCCTGTGTTTATTACAGGTGCTTTCCAGTTTCGCAGTGAACTTCAAAATGTCCGTTTGTATCAATCTACTGGTGGCTTGCATATCTTTGTAATGGCCTCTGAAGCTATTTACTTTATTTTCATACTTTATTATATGTTTGTTCAGGTATGATTTGCATTAGTGAGTATACCATTTATACATATCACAGTGGCAGCACATTTATATTTGTTTCTCACAGGGGAAGTTAATAAAGCAGCAAAAATGGTCTTATTTTAGAAGTAAGTGGAACTTCCTTGAAATGGCCATTATTGTCCTGAGCTGGAGCGCCCTTTCTGTGTTCATCAAGAGGACTTTATTAGGGAAAAGAGACATGGAGTATTATCAGAGCCACAAAGACCAGTAAGTTAAAAAGGGGACTTCTTCAAACAGGCATTAACTTAGAATTATTGTTGGTGCCATGTATTTACATTTTAGAACCACATGTTTTACGAAGCTATTCTGTGTGTAAAAAGAGTATTATTTTCTGAACCTTTGTATTAAAACAAGATTTTATTTTATTTTATTTTTTTAGAAATATGGGCTATAATGCATAATAGTGGCTACCTTGAACAATGCACCTCACTCATAAATATATTTTTTTTCACTACACCTCAGGATCTTAAGTGCACTGAAACTGTTTTTAAATTACAGTACACATTGTTTCACAAATAGATACGTACTTTTAAAAAACAATTTTTGTAATATCTTGTAGATTTGCCAGTTTCCATGAAACAGCCAAGGCTGATGCAGTGCTGGGGTATCTGATTGCGTTCCTGGTGTTGCTGGCTACAATCAAACTCTGGCACCTGCTGAGGCTGAACCCCAAGCTGCACATGATCACCGCCACACTGCAGCGTGCCTGGACTGATATTTCAGGCTTCCTGGTGGTCATAACCATCATGTTCCTTGCCTACTCTATTGCTGTGAGAATTTTCCCACACTACAATTTTAGCAATATGGCAAATAGACATATGTATGTTTGTATGAAACACAGAGATATAAATAACAAATAACATTAAAATTGGCAAGTATGTACTATAAAAATGGGTAAGGTTAGTTGTACTAGTTCAGAGTACTGTTTATTTCAAAATTTGTCCAAGCAAAATTTGTTATAACATTGTCAATATATTCATTATTACCAATCTGCTACGATGCCAAGAAGAGTTCTTTGTATGTTTTATAATTTTAGTCCAACCTGATGTATGGCTGGAAGCTGTACTCCTACAGAACACTACTGGACGCTGCACAGACCATGGTCAGCTTGCAGCTTGGCATTTTCAACTACGAAGAGGTGAGTAGTTGTAATGCATTGAATAGCTAAGCACCTAATAGAATAGTTTCTAAAACAACATGTTTTTTTCATAGGTTTTGAATTACAACCCAGTACTTGGAGCTTTCCTCATTGGCTCATGCATCGTGTTCATGACATTTGTTGTGCTGAATCTCTTTATTTCTGTGATACTTGTGGCATTTAGTCAAGAACAAATACATCACAAGGTAAAATCTCCAAATCATAACCAGTCATACATACAAGAATTAATATTTGAATGTACTTATATTTCTCCAGCCATCAGAAGAGGAGGAGATAGTGGACCTGATGCTGATTAAAATATGCAGTTTGTTTGGGATAAAATGCAAGAAACAAGGTTGTGATGGCACCAATCAGAAACCAGCTTCAAATAATGGAATTCCAGCCATTTCTTCTGGGGTCAATAATGAAGGATGAAATGTCAAAGTATAGTATAGACTTGCATATTATAGTGTTCATATGCCAGTATGATTCGTATACTGCTCATATTTAAATGTCATAGTGTTAAGGCACGTTTTAATGTTGCATAAATGTTAAATACAGTGAATAGAAAATATACAATATGAAATATACTGTGAAATGAATGTTTTTGTGCAAAATAATAATCACATGCTTATGAAAAGAGTTCAAGAGACGGGAGTGTCCTGTGTGTATATGTGTGGGTGTGCGTGTGTGTGGGTGTGTGTGTGTTTTGCCCTCTAGGGCTACGTTACAAATATGTTTTAAGTGTAAGTTGGTAAAATACAGAGGCCTAACAGGCAGAAGCATGAAAGAAACTCCAATAAGAGTTTATCAGTCATCTATTGGCCGCATAGCTGAACTCAAGCGTTATTAGGCTAAAAGTGGCCTCTTTTTTTGGATTTCATCACTGAGGGGCGTGACTCCCGTAAATGACAACAAACAAGCACTGAAGGCGGACCGAGTGGAAGTCACAGCGGATACACCGACAGAGGCAAAACTGCATGGTTTACTTTTGACCCGTGGTCTCAGAACACAAGTTTACCTTTTTGAACTCGTACAAACTGACTGAAAACACGGTCTGAATCAGCTCATCGCGTGGTGTTTGTCGGTGTCCGGTTTCCTGACACAGAGGGATTGCGATGCCCTCTGACTTTACGTCGCTCTTCAGCGGGGAACTCGACCTGTATTCTCCCACACCGTCGTCCCACTCTACAGGTAGGACATTTCATTCATGACTTCTTTATCTGACCATAGATCAGTATAAACAACTTACTTCTACAACATGCCAAGAAAGCTTACAAAATATATCTAGCCTTGCGGTTCAGTCCTTCTAGCTGCGTCTAACCTCCTGTGTTAATTATAACGTATTTAACAACTATTATCGTGAGTTGTATAGTTATTTTTTCACCCCAACTTTTCTTGAGAACAATGTGCAGGCGCCCGAGCCCCAGTCCATTGTGAAGTGGCCCTCTTGGCGCACACCGGTCCGACCAGTTTTTTCTACATGAACCATTACATGAAGCGCATAGCACAGTTCTCGTATCTTATATGTTCTCTTCATGAAACCACACATGCCACCTCCGCCCCCTGAAGTACGGATGCGCCCTGTAAGCGGCGCTACTGAGTCCAATTATTTTTATGTAGTATATGTTTAGAGCATAGGCCTGCACACTTGTAGTTGCCTATTTTTATGCATGAATATTGGGCCCAAACTTTAGAGACCCGGTAGCTTTCTGGTGGATGATTATTATTATTATTTTGTTTGTTTGTTGCTTAAAATATTCCACAATATGACATTAAATGTATTTTATCTGCATGGACATAAGCGGGTGAAACTGTTACAAGTTACAAGTCACATTTATGGAGATTATCTTATAATGTATGTTTTTCAAAGTATTTTTATAGCAATAAAACACTTCTAGAACATTCCATTGCTATTGAGTTTTAGAAAAAACAGCAACAAATAATTGTTTCATATTTAAACCTGAATCAGATCATGCAATAGGCCTGAATTCTTTCGATGAGGCCACGAAGACTTCTCTTTTTCGCAAGTTTACACTGTTGCATGAAATAGCACCACGATCCAGTTGACTATTTAGTTACATACAGTCAGTGTAACTATAACTGAGTGTCATTTGAAATTATTTTCAATAAGACATAAACAGACAATAAAGGTGGGTTACCAATTGTGAAAGTGCACTTCTCTGCTTATTTTTCTCCCTCTATTTTGCTAGTCCACAGTCTGGTCACTGATTAACCCTGTGGCTGCTCTCTGTGTTTAAACCTGAGCTTAAATAGCACTCTATTAATATTGACTTGTCTGTGTTAAGTAAACTTGGCAGCATGCGTATAAAACACTTGATTGCATTGAAAGCATGTTCCTATTATATGATTAAAGAGAGTCAGGAGATCACAAGAAAGTGTAAGTATACTCTGTGTACCTTTCACAGAACACAATAATGTTTCTTTTTAAACAAACATGCCATTAGGATCAAATGTGCCACATATTATGGTCATGGTAACATATAGTTTCTGAGCTTTTAACCCCAGGCAGTAAACATTATAGCCAAGGTTGAAAAGCTATGAAAATATTTTTTTACAAGAGCTGTCAGCACTTTGAGTCCCATCAAAACTTAAACTAAAGTCATTTGTGAAATACCCTTCTGAACTTTGTGCACTTCACTTCTCCATTTGTTTGATAAAAAAATCACCGCTATACTGGTGCAGTTTTTTTTTCTTTCCATAAACCTCAAACTTTACATGCATTATCTATTTATTGTACCTTGTACTTACCAATGTGAGTGCTAATTACTATTTTAATTTCAGTGTATAAACAGCAAACAAATAGTCAAGTGTAGAGTATTTCAGTGATATCTGTCTCCTTCTTTGCTTTGTCTGAATCTCATTTATTATTAACTCCTTACCCTAATAAAAAGCCTAATCAGGCCTAGGTCAGAAGAGTGCCTTCTGAGGTATTTATTGCACACCTGTGTGGTGTGATTGAGAACCATCAGTTTCAAAGCTTTTTAACCTGTCATGTCAGGTACTGTTCACTTTACACCGAGTTACCCATTAGTGCTGTTCAAAGTTAGTTATTTAAGCACAGCTATGGTGGAGTGAACCATGGGTTCTTATGGGGTGTGGCTGAACTTTGTCTCCTTGGATTATTGTAGGTTAGCAGGTTATGTACTGGGATATTTTCATACCGCTAAGATAAGGCATACATTATTATCTGTTAAATGTATGCTAGTTTTTGGGAACGGTGTAACTTATAACATACAGAGCAGACATATTGCAGACTGTATATGACCTCTGGTAAGGAACAAGGCTGTTTCTTTTGAGAGCGTGGCTCCTCTAACGATTTGTATTAGCTTCTGAGAGACAGAATCATATTTAATTATTAGTATACAAACTACTTTGTTTGTGTATTGCACCATGTGCCAACAATAGACCTTAGAACAGCCATTGCGTTCCTTACCTCCATGCTCAAATAAACTGCAGAATATGTAGTCAAAATATATAGGTTTATGGTCATATTTAGTCTTGGTTTAGTTGTTGTAGCAGTCTTTGTATGGTCTGGTTTTAAGTTTTCAATTTTATAACTGATCTTTAGAAAAAGTACCAATACAGTTGCACTAGTGTAAAGTTTAGTGCAACTACTTGAAAATGTTGAACTATGATAAACAATCTTCCAGCTTAATCCAAATTTAAATAGAAAGTTTGTGATTAACATATCAAAGCAAATGTTTATTTTACAGTAGTCCCATATTGTATCTTGGCTGAATGGTGAAACGGCAGAAAGTAAAGTAGTTGTTGTAAAGTAGTTGTAACCCAATCCCAGGTTATTACGGTCCTCTTGGTGAGAAGCATATCATATTCAGTTTTTGTTGAAACCATGCCATTGAGCCCGTGTAACTTTGTATGTGGTCCTCTGACACAGTTGGGTAAATTCCAAATGTTTATGATTGCAAGGTATTTCAGTATTAAATCATATAAGATATGCACTCTGCACAGTCTTGTGTATTATGTCATTGAATACTGACCTATTTGAATGTTTTCAATATACTTTCTATACCATTTGGTTTTAATATTTCATGAACTTGGGAAATGCCTTAAACTGAATGGATTAAAGACAGTCCAGCTTGCTCTTCTTTATACTGGTTTATGGCAGCTACATATCCTGTGTCATTTGATTTGTTTTTCTGAGTCATGCTTCCTTGGGAGACTGGCAGGATTCAAGAGAGTAAGAGCTTTGCACTTGGCATTTTCTTGTGGATCCTGCCTTTGTTCCTAACAGTGAAGAGACCTGCAAGTTCTTTGTTGCACACAACAGTTGAATATACTCCCAAATAAGTGAGTTACTGAAGCATTGGTGTGTTTATTTACAGTAGAATTGCCAAATGATACACATAAACCATCACTCTGTGTTTATAATTGGCCTTCACAGCAAATTTTGTCCTAGTTTGCCTCAAAGCAAAACATTAAGTCAGTGGAGTGTTTGTTTGATAGCTTAAATGTGTGTATTATATAACGTAATTTGCTAAAACCTTTGCCAAATCTGTTACAGGCTTTAAAGTATCATGAGCAGTTTTTTTTTTTAATCCTCTGATTTGGTGTAGCTGTAGCACTTGGGTCTGTACCCCAGTTCACAGTGCTAAGGTGGGTTGAAATAAGGCCTGCTTCTTCCCTCTTAATGTTGAGCATTTGAACATTTCATTTCTATACCACTTTTGTTTGTTTGCTTGTTTACTTACTTTCTTACTACATGCCCATGTCTCAACTAGATGTATTTATTATTGCACTTTGAACAATATCTTACTGCTTTTAATGTTTAATGCATTTATCATTAATGCTAATTACACTGCATGGTGGTCATTTTGATTAGATTTGAGTAAATTACTGTATGCCATTCTTACTGTTGACTCAGAATTTAAATAAGTCGTCACTGACTATTATGACAGAGCTTCTTCCCGTTTTTCAGGCCCGGACATGCCTGAAACATGTCTAAAGATTTTTTTTTGTTTTTTGTTTTGTTTCAGAACTTCCTTGATATAAGCTTTTTAGTTAGCTTATTAAGAACTGTACTACAGCAAAAAAAAAAAAAAAAAAAAAAAAGATATAATAATAATAAATAACTGAAAACATTATTCTTATCTTCTCTGTTAAGGAGCTACAAATCTGGATTTGATTTTGATTCATTTGGATTTATAATTTTTCTCTTGCTAATAATGTATTCTACAATTTTTTACATGGTTCATTGGAAAGGATACGGTACTCATGATGGGGTCACATTCCAGTACCTATGTGTAAACAGGACATTTTCTGGTGAGTGTGCTCAGACGTCAATGTGTCCTTTGTAAATAGTTTGAATTCCACTACGTTCTGTAGTCGCTCTCTTTTGATTTGTGTTCATTAGCTCCTTTGAGCCCCATGTTTATGCATTATGTACTATTTACACTGAGACAACAGCAGTATTTGACCATATTTATTGATTTGTTTGCTTTAATCACATTACATTGTAAACATGTAATAAAATGCAATGTATTTGGTTGTTAATTCAAAGGTAATGAAGTCATATAGTAATATTTTAATATTATATTGACTGTAGATTCAGGAGCATCCTGTGTTGGGACTGATAGTAGAAACACGGCCTGTTTTGAAATTAGGTTTGTGGTGGGTGTTTGTTGAAAGCGAGTCGTGTAAACTGATGCCTGGAGGTTGTGCCTGGTCACTTCAGGATTGGCTCAACTCTAAGAGCTACATGCACACTTTGAGCCTGCTTTCCTGTGTGTCTGATATCAAGCCTAACCATGCCATGCCTTATATCAATGGAGGCTTTTTAGACACCAGTATGAAATTACCTTAAGGTATAGTATAACACACTGTAATGAACACCATACGTTTTTCTGTTCATATTGGCAGGAAAATTACATAAAACTTCCTCATTGCATAATATTGTCTGGCAGTGTATGCTGTAGTAGTGTCTTAGTTGTTTAAAATCACTGACAGAAGCTGATAGAGTGACGTCTGTACAGTAGTAGTAGTAGTAGTAGTAGTAGTCATTGATTGCACCATAACCTCTCTCTTTCACTGTGTTTTCATGTAGTTATTGGCACCAGTTACCTAAACTGTGTAGTCACATTTTGTGCATTGCCATCTTCTGCTAGTGCTACACTTTTTACAAGTGTATGTCCTTAAGTCAGGTGGTAGGCCTAAACATAATCTCAGCCTGTACTGGAGCTTTTAGACTAATAGCAGGCAAAAAAAAAAAAGCAAAACAAAACAAAACAAAACAAAATCAACCAGATTGTTGGTATGTCTTACCAACAATGTTAACAATTGTTAAGAAAGATTTCTTTGTACATTTTGCAAATTATCTCACATGGGAAGCACTGCCTTGAAGACTGGTCCCCCGACCTCTGTTACTATGGAGTCTTTGGCAGCCTTCATGTAAGCTTGGCTGTAAACATTACAGGGTTGTTGTACATGGATTGTGGCAAGGACCAGCCCCTTCACTGTTTTTCTGCCTTACCCTCTTAAAAAAAAAAAAAAAAAAAAAACTTGTGGTACTCATGCTAAGATAATTAAATATTAATTATCTGATTCTGTTCTTCTATTGTCTTTTTTAGTAAATTAAATCATTTGTAAAGATTACAGTCTTTCAATATTGTTAATTTCTGCCTAACAGGATTCCACATGACAAAAGCACTAACCTGTTGAGCAGGTTGAGAAGGGTCTGCAGTACAGTAAACAAAGCAGTCCCAAAGAGAAGCAATAAGTGGAGTGGAGAAGGGGTAGAAAAAGGGGGGAGAGGGGAGTTAAATCAGTCACCCAGCCAAAGCAGCGCCACGCCCCAGGTGCCAAGGCTAGTAAGAGCAGGCAGCAAGAATGTGAGGCAAATGAATGGGAGTGAAAGTCCTGCCATTCACATGGTGAGTGCCTCTTTTTCACCTTTTGCCTGTACATCTTACCATACAAACATACAGCCTTAAGGTAAAAAAAAAGAATAATAATAATTAATCCAGGCATAAATATATCCAGAATAAATGTTAATCCTTTTTAGCTTGTGTGCTTATTTATGTGTAACAAACACAAACACATATATAACATATACATTCGCCAGACAAAGATGGTTGTTTATAATTATTCAGGTTTGTATTTGACAGTTTGAGCTATATAAATATTGCAGACAAACAGAAAATGTTTTTTCCACAGTGGTCAGTGGTCTGGTCAACAAGGCTGCAGTCCTAAATTGAAATGAAAACATCACTTGGTATGTGAGTCAGACTGGTTCACTTCTCTGCAAACAAAGGTGGGCATCTCTTAAAACTTTTCATGTGCGAAAAATACAATGTTTTCTTTTTAAGCAAATTAAGAGTTATATATATTTATTTTTTATTTATTTATAGTGCCCTGTGTACAAACTGACTGAACTGACCAATCACTAAGACCACTGTGGGATCACTGAGTCTATATTTTGTGTGTGGTTGGCATCTGTTTACTGGAAAGGCAGCTCTCTCACTTGGAGCACATGTTGCTGCATGTGCTGTCCTTCTGTTAGTCGTGTGGGACTGTGGACTTAAGTGTTTTACGTATGGACGCACAGGCGGAGAGTGTTTTTTGCAGAGATGCAGGGGGTGTGTGCGGGCTTATGAGTAACTGATTTTGTTTGGAGAATTTAGCAAATAACCAACAACACACTGGAGCCCTGTATGTGAGTTCTTACTGAGTTTGAACTTAAGCTCCTGTTTTGGGAACCAGCATTCCCCCCTTTTTAACATCTCACTGCAATAGAAAGGAGGGCTTTAGGAATGAAGGGGCATGGCTGGAGTCAGTACATCCTAGGTTTCTCCATTGTACACAGTGAGTGATGACAATGGGAGGGTTAAGTATCTGATATACACACCAGACCCTGCGACTCAGCTGCAAGTAATTAAATCTGGCAGTTGGCAGTGGAGAGTCATGCGACTGTAATGTCCTCTTGAAGTTCGTACCATAATATTTGGATGATGAATCAGGCTTCTAGTAAAAGTGTTGTCATGCTTTTGATCTGTCATTCTGTAATAGGATGGCCTATGGATATAGAATACAGGACATCCATAGTAGACAGTAATTTTATAACCTGATCATAGTTTATGTTGATATAGTATTGTTAACCTCTCTTGCTTTTTCTCTTTCCACAGAGGTGTGTGATCCTCTTCCTGGACAGTGGCAGTTGCAAAGCTCCAGTCAGCAGAAGCTCAAAGTTATGAGTCAAAAGAGTGGTGGAGTGGCAGGTTCACCTCCTTCTGCGACCCTACCGACAGGTACAGTTCTCTTTGTTTTCTGTGCCTTCTGTATAGGCAAAATCCAACCCACCCTCCAGTGTGGGCAGCTTATGCAGCAATCTGTACCTGCAGGCATACACCTGCCGCTCACAGTCAGGCAAGCAGTCGCGGCTGTGATCCTCACATGACAGTGTGTTGCTTGAACATGCTTTAACATGTGGAAGTTTTCATCTGCAGCAAATATACGCCCAAAGTTTTGTATTGAATCATGAAGCCATGAAGATGTCTGGCATTTCTTTTCTGGGAGAAAAAGCAGAGCTTTACTGATAATGAGCAAAGCACCTGATATTGCAGGCTACATTGATTCAGGTGTTTTTCACACTGTCATTTTACCCCCCTGAACTCCCTTTTTTGAATTATGAGCATAATGGAGCTTTTTTTCCCCCACATACGTGACCTTTTTGAATCTGAATATTTGATGCTGTTCAGCTCTTATTGCTCATTCGCTGTCTTATTTTTATTCCAGGAAGTTCCCTCTGAAGCAGGGAGTGTCTGCATTTAAAATGGTCTGCAGTTCTCTGCTTCATAGGTCAGAAGCTTGTTTATTTTGTCTCTGTGGCTAAGCTCAGTCCCAGCACCTGAACTTTGTCCAAAAGCAAAACAAGAAAAACTAATTTGGCATGCTTTGCAATATTGATATTGGTATATATCATAAATATAATGTCAAAAATTGATGACACATAGAATCATAATGACATCTATTAAGAAAATTGCCTTCCTATTGTATTACAAAATATTAGGATTCTTGTTTGTAATTTTTAAATCCAATGCACATATCACATTGAATTATGTATTGGATAAAAAGCCCTATCTATATATACCAATTAATTGGGACTGCTAGCCAATCGTAATTGAGAAGCCTTTATTAATGTTATATTGTTTTACGCTGTAGATATTATGTCCTCCATGACCATCGAAGGCAACTGCAGTGCCCTCACCCCATCAAGCAGGTCATCCATGCATCCAGGTAGTGACCAGGCAACAGCATTCAACAGCAATGTTGAGCCAGAGGAAGACAGGAGTGGAAGGCCTCTTACTGAAGGGATCGCTCTTGAGGGCATCAATGTTAACATCAGCAGTGGTGCTAACTGCAGGGCAGGCAGTGACGTAGGAGTTACATCCCAGGACATGCACCTGATTAGCCCCTCAAAACGCAGAACAGTGCTCAACATCTCTCCACCTCCTCAAGATCTGTTGGATAATAGTCGTATGTCATGTCAGGATGAAACATTTGGAGAGTCAGAACAGAGCAACAGCATCTGGATGGAGGACTCTCTTTCGAACTTCAGCATGATGAGTACAGTTTCCTACAATGATAACACAGAAGTGCCTCGAAAGTCTCGCAAACGCACCCCCCGTCAAAGGCCTGGTCCTAAGTCTAAACAGGGCTCTAACCGGGACGTGTTTGATGCAGACAGTGCTAAAGGTCCACACTTTGTCCTCTCTCAACTTGGCCCTGACAAGTCTGGACCAAAAGGAAGGTTGGTTTCCGTACTATTGTTGTTTTTAATATTACTTCATGAAATTATTAAATAAAAAGAATGACACTTTTGCAAGACATTTCAAGTTCCTCACACCTTAGATGTACTCTACTTGACTCTTACCGAGTTTAGTTGTTTACCTTGCTATCAGAACATTTGCTACATTTTGCAATCTACAGTAAAAATATTGTTATTTATGATTGTTCAAGTGAAATATCAGCAATACATCAACTAAATTTCCCACAATAACTTGATTAAGTGGTTAGATCAGAGCAGTGGGAGGGGCAAGATGATCTTCAAACAACAGTGAGCTTTACCGCCTCAGTCCACATTGCACAACTAAACAACTAAAGTGTTGCTGATATGATAACATTGACAGTTTATGTGTTGTATTTGATAATTATACTAACTGCTGTGTTTGTTGTAGTTCTGAAGATGGCACTCAAACATCTAATCCAAAAGGAGGAACTCTTTCAGTGCAGTATCCAGCAAAGAGTGAAGGGAAGGAGCTGAAAATTCTGGTCCAGCCAGAGACCCAGCATCGGGCTCGCTACCTGACTGAAGGCAGCAGAGGCTCAGTGAAGGACCGCACTCAACAGGGTTTTCCCACTGTAAAGGTGGTAGTTCAATCATCATCAAGAATTAAACACATTACTGACACATTTTTAACTGTTTAAAATCTTAAGTGTTTACCTACTCAGAGACACTGAAATGAAGCGTCTCAAAAATAAGACTTGTTGCAGACTTTTTGGAGACCATATTATAAAAAATATAAAATGGGGAACTGGAAGACATGCAGACCTTAATTTCAATATTTTAAAAATACAAATGGAACATACCTATATCTTGTATTTTATTATGTATTTTGTGCACATGAGTTTCAGTAGAATGTTTTGTCTGTGTTTTGCCTGATACAGCTGGAAGGAGTGAACGACCCTGTGGTTCTACAGGTGTTTGTAGCTAATGACTCAGGACGAGTGAAGCCTCATGGATTTTATCAGGCATGTCGCGTAACTGGACGCAATACCACTGCCTGCACTGAAGTGGACGTTGGGGGCACAACTGTCATTGAAGTGCCTCTAGATCCTAATACCAGCATGACGTTGGCGTAAGATCAGCAAACAATTAGTTTAACAATTTCATCATACACTACAACATTAAAAATATATTTCTTTCACAGTGTGGACTGTGTTGGGATTCTTAAGCTCCGTAATGCTGATGTGGAGGCACGTATTGGAGTGGCAGGATCCAAAAAAAAGAGCACCCGTGCTCGACTGGTGTTTCGTGTCAACATCCCTCGTGCTGATGGATCAGTGCTCACACTTCAGTGTCCCTCATCACCTATACTATGTAGTAAGTTAATGGCAGTTTATGCAGGTTTAACGTTATGCACTAATGGGCCAAACTGGCCTGCACTTTTAGACTTGAATTAAAGTATCACCGCATAACTTTTCTGGAGCAGAGTTTGCTATCTGCTTGTCTTCATGTAATTGCTTTGCCTGGAATGGTGTGCAGTTTAGCATTAAACCTCTATCTCCATGGAGAGAAACTGGTTATACAACTAGGCCGAGTTATAGGTCCAGTGTGTGGAAAGGCAACCTTGCTCACAATAGGAATGTATGTATCTTTAAGAAACACCTATGATCAAATAAATATTACATGGACATGTTTAATGCCTTACAAGTGAACCATGCAAAGCCATAATGGAGACAAGTACATGGCCAGCCCCCAACTACAGAAGTTCATCTTTAAGCTTCACACTGACATAACAGTGATGACTTAAAAGTGCATTGCGTAACATATCTCATGGAGGGTCCACCACCTGCTTGTCTCCATGGAAATGTTGTTGCTTTGTCTAGAATGTTCCACAGTATTGATTAAATCTACTCTAATCTATTAAATCTATCGCGCGGGAGACAAGCATGTTACAGCTCTATGCTACATTACAGTTCAGATCAGTGGAGAGACACCCCTATTCACAGAAGGAATTACTTTATTTTTGAGCAATAGAAACACCCATGATGAATAAATGCTAGATGTATATGTTCAATGTCATACCATGGAAGATTCCAGGCAAAGCAAAAACATCTCCATAGAAACCACCTTTAAGTAGGTACCTATTTCTAGAATAATGCCTGAATTTGTAAAACATCTTTGACTGTATGGAAAATTATTATGTTTTGGGTGTTTGTGTCTGTTTGTTGCAGCTCAGCCTGCTGGGCTTCCTGAAATCCTTAAAAAATCTTTGCACAGTTGCTCTGTACGAGGTGGAGAAGAGGTCTTCATTATTGGAAAGAATTTTCTAAAAGACACTAAAGTCATATTTCATGAGAATGTTTCTGGTAAGGTATACACATTTTAAACAAATGCTTTCAATTTTGTTATAGTCTGGTTGTTCATTATTGTTAATATAATGTATAAAATTTAGATGAAACTTCCTGGAAGGCAGAAGCTGAAATTGACATGGAGCTGTTTCATCAGGTACTTTGTAATGCAAGTTTAACAGTCTTTGATCCACAATTCTATGATTAAGATGATTAAGAATAGAATATCATTTAGCATTTTCTTTCTTTTTCTTTTTTTTCTTCTTTTCTTTATTGTTTTAGAACCACTTGGTAGTAAAGGTCCCTCCATACCAGACTCAGTCAATCACCTGTGCAGTTTGTGTGGGTATTTATGTGGTGACCAATGCTGGGAGATCCAACGATATCCAGCCATTCACATACACTCCCGATTCAGGTTTGTTTTTGCTCAATGGCTCCACCTGCAGGCCATAGAAAGATAAAACACTAGTATTTCTTGTTACAGGAAAAACAGATATTTCTGTAAAAAAGGAGACTGTTTCTCCAACCAAGGACTGCTCATTTGATAATCAAAAAGGTTTATAATTTGAGATTTAGTAGCTTTTATGTGGATGTGCTTTAAAAATACCAATATCTCTTTGCTTTTTTAGAACCTGCTTTAGTAACGTCTATGTTACCTTTGGTAAAGACTGAAGAGGTCACTCCGATGGAGGTGACCAGTAACTTGCAGAACGCTGGAGTATTCAAGGTATTCTTTCTGTATAAATGAACAATTTTGCTTATATTTTACAATATTATAATTACTTTTTTAACTTGTTTATTTTTTGTTTGGTTTACATTTATTTTTGCTTTGGCACCAGAATGGTCTTTGTTCGCAGCCAAATGCAAACATCACTTCTGGTGCTCTAAATAAGAACAGACCCTACTCCAGTAGTCTTCAGCAGGCAACAGGTGACCCAGATCAAGGCCAGACGTTTACTAACGCTGAGCAATTAAGCACCATTCAAAAACAGGACATCACCCCACCCAGCTTTACTGTGCCTTCTGGAGACTCTCTGGTCCAACAGCAGTTCCTCCTGAAGCCTAGGGAGAGTGTAAGGCAAGACCAGTCGAGCAGTGGCCCCGCAGGAGTGGGTAGGCTCTGTGGGGAAGCCACTCCTCAGCCACCACAGATGGCTGTGTTCCCTTCAGATGAAGTGGCACAGTTAGAAGAGGCTGTAAGACAGCTCAAAGCCAAAGGCTACTGCAGGATCTCGCAACCAGACAATTCACTGGCTAAACAGCAGCACATACAGCACCAGCAACAACTCCAAAATCAACAGATTCAACAACAGCAACTACAACAGCAGCAGCAGGTTTTAGATAGCCTCCAGCAGCAGCTGTTTCAGTCCCAAATCCAGATGCAGTGTGTGTTTCAGGATGCGGGGCCGGGGAAAAGTGAGCAGCAAGGATCCCCACAAGTTGCTCCAAACCAGGCCTCTCTTTTTCAACAGACGCCACAGCAGCAGGTGCCCATGTTCCAAAGTAATGAACTTCTATCTATTCAGACAAACTTTCTGCAGCAGTCTTCCTCCCATCCTTCACCACCCATGTTTCACAATTCATCTGCATTGGCTGAAACTTCTTCTCCACAGGGGACAATGTTTCAAAAGTCCTCTCAAGAGCAGGTCCAGGCAGCACTCTTCCAGACTCCCATGTCAGTACTCCAGTCTCCAGAGCAACAGCCCCCTGCTTCAGCTCTGTTTCTCCCACAGACATCCCTCTCCTCTCAACTCACAACTAACAGCCCTCAACAGCAGCAGCAGATGGCCTTCCTCAATACTCTCCAAACTCCAAACCCTGAACCACCAGTATATCAGGCTCAGACACAGCTCTCACCTATTCAACAAAGAAGTCCCATGGAGCAGCAGCCTTCCCCACAGTCACAGCCACACACACAGTCAGCACAGCAGGCTTCCCTGTTTCAAAACATCACAGCACACCCCTCTGCAAATCCACTGTCAGCGAACCCACAACAACAGCCACAGCAGCCAGGCCTTTTATTTTGCAGCACCCCCTTGTCCACCCAGGACCAGGCATCCAGCTTGCTGTTTAGTGGTCAGACCCAGATGAATGTAGCACAGTCTGATCGTTCTGAGCCTATGGCTTTAGGGAACCCCTCTGACCCACGACAGCAGATTCTGTTTCAGGAGCAGCAGCCGATGCAGCTGGGCAACACAGCAGGCCCTCGACCAGAGTCGTCTGTGGGCCTTTTCATGCCTCCATCAAACATGACGTCTTTACAACAAGATCTGGAGATTGCACAATCATCGCTGTTTACTGCACAAAACAGTGTAGCGACCCTCCAAACAACCACCAATTCTCCTGTTCAACAGCCAGGAACCTTGTTCCAAACTGCAGTCAGCAGCAACATCAGTCAGCCAAACCAGACACAACAGCCTGGACTCTTCATGTTTGGGATTCAGAATGGTAAGAAACAGAACAGTATTTTGAACAATTCCATTTCAAGACTTCGTCACATTGTTTGTTTGTTTTCTTTTTATTGGTTCCACAGAATGTGGTCAACTAATAAATCCAGCTGGAAACACTGTGTCAGATCAGATCATTGCCATCAGCCAGTCTGGTCAGAACCAGAGAGAGAGTGAGGCTCGGATCCAGTCCCTGCTGAACCAGACTGCCTCAGTCCAGAATAGCATGACTGCCTCTCAGAACATGGAGAAGATGGACGAGCTGCTAGTTAGCTTACAAGATTCTGCAAACAGCTTAACACGTTCATTCTAATTGCTACATCAGTAGCATTTTCTTTCCAAAATGACAAATACGGATTAAGTTATTGTGAAGTATAATAATGAACCTTATTAAACATGGGAAGACTTTTAAATATAAAGATATAAAGATAAATATTATCAGAAGAATTTGAAGGACAGCAAGGTTTCATCTTTCTTTAAAAATGTTTGACTGAACTGGAACCCACGCTTTATCCTTAATGCAAGTAAATTTTGTGACAGGATAATCTTCTAAACCTTTATTAGTCATGTTCATGTATGTGCCTCAATTTCCTTTTATTCTTTGCAAGACTAGAAATGTGGGATGTTGAATGCAACACAGGACTCAGTATTTTTGTCAAATTAACATTTACTTAACTTTTTGTCTTCATATGGTACTTTGTAATATCACAAACAAGTTACTAGATTTGGGCTCATTCTGTTTCAAAGAAGACACTGTTCACACTGAAGTTTTAAATTAGTCATTAGCACTTTAAGGTATGTGACAAACAACTGCTACAACACGAGTGGGATGTCATTGTCTTTTCATTGGTAAGCTCCTAAATCACATAAAAAGAAGGGGAGCATGGCAGACTATATTTTACAGGTAATATGCAATATCTTGATTACTGTATAAATCATAGCACCATAACACTCTGTATATACAATATTTTTTGCATTAACACTATTATTGTAAAATGTAGAGGAAATATTTTCACTTTTGTGTTGTCAAGAAATATCTACCACATCCAAGTGGTAAGTGTTTAGCTAATAACATATTCACTATGTTTAGTTGAGACAGTAAATGAATTTTGGCTCTGTGTATGTAATTACATGACATGTGAATTGTTTGATATTACATCTGATTGTCAGCAGTCTGTGACTAACAAATGACTAAAAACAAATGGTTTTAAAATCAGCACATTGCTGATGGTTTGCCAGTTTTATGGCTTATATAACAATTTCCATATACCCTTTGCCTTTACATCCTTTAATTGTTCCTGGACACGATTGCAGGAACTACGGGGCTGGTCTCATCGTAACAATTAGAAGTATTTGCTTACAACATGTTAGCAACAATATGTTACCTGTAACACAATGAAAGACATAAAATGAGAACTGTCTTTTTCAGTCACTGTCACGGTTTCTCACAGAGACACCTTTACGGTGCCTTTTTCTTAAAGAAAGCCTTAGAAAAGGGCTACTGGAAATGGCTTTTATTTACCCATGATGGATTGAATGTGTCCAGTGTTTTAAAATGTTATTGTACATTTTAGATCTAAACCTTTTTACTATATATTGTTGTAGGTTTTTTTTTAAGTCTAATTTATTTGTGCAAAACGTTTCCAATAATAATTTTATTATAATTAATTAATTTATAAAATCTCTGATTGGCTCTTATTATCTTCAGTATGTCTTAAAGAAATGTGACAGGCCTACAGTATTTTAATTCCATTAATATTTTATGTAATTGTTGTCATGTTGCTTAATGATACTTGCTATTTCTCTGACCAAAGCGGTAATTATTATAAAGAAAAATGATATACCTTTACATAAATTTGATTTCCAGTATCTTGGTGATGATCACTATGTGATAGGATTGTTTTTTATTTTTTTTTTCTTTTTTTTTTTTCACACAATGACAACAGCGAATGTACCTTAATCCTTAAGCCTTGCAGTACATTAAGAAAGAACTGGTTAGCAATCTTTGCAAGCCTTACATTGTACAGTTTTCATTACAGGATTTCAGCAATTGCAGCAATTGGGATAAATAGCTTACATGTTTAAGTCAATGGAACAAGCGAGATGCATACAGCTGTTGATGACTGTTGTTATGTTGTTGTGTGTTTGTGTTTTATTTGCTCTATTAAACATAGCCTACTACTACATCATAAAATTATTGTTTTATCATTCCATTTACCAAAAATATTTTCCTAAATATTGCCATTACATACAGTTGAATTGGTGTTAGAGTGTGGTGCTATTTACATTAGTCCATATTGGGAACATAGACGGTATATACATTATATCATCCTGTGATTTGGGAATGATGTACTCGGAACTTTTTCACTCGTCCACGTTCATTGAACACTTTGGTTTTACGTGCGTCCCATTTTAGTTCACTTACCTCCTAAACCCCGCCCACAGAAGAGATAAAGTAGGCTGTATTCATAGAGAAGACGCTTAGAGGAAGCGAGGAGAAATCGAACTCGGCCATGAGCCTTAGGCGCATGCGTACTTCCGTCGAGCAGCAGCAGTGAGCGGCACCATCATGGCAGAAGTGACAGCGGCGGACGGGGAAAAACTCAGCAAAAAGTGAGCGAGTTAAATATTTTTTTCTCAAATTCACCCACAACAACATTCTTACCAACATTAGGAGCTTTTGTATTCTTGTGATGTGAATTAAAGTACCCTATACAGGATGTTACATCATGTTGAAGTACCTCAACTAGTCGCGGGCTCCATATGGTTTCCTTTTCCCAGAAGTCCTTGTGGTTGTGATCATGGTTGATGTAGTTTTGTTTGGGCTTTGCTTCCGATATTCTTCATTTATTTTAACACGTTTCGAAACTACAATATCCAAAACCCACTTGAAGGGATACTCTTTCCACGTTTTCGTTTCGCTTCTACAAATGTTAGCTAGTTTATCAACGCATGCATGAATTTAAATCTTTACTGGCCATAGATTTTAAAGTTTTATGTATGTGGCAAAGTCTATATTTGCATAGCCTGTATATGGGTCGAAATGTGACATTTACAGTTCAATTGCCTTTCAGTTGTTCGAGTTGATTTTCTTAATGCTTGCCCTGTAGCCGATGTGGTCATTGATGCAAAATTGTACTTTAGGGTCTTTTTATAGCCTATACATTTCAGTTCGCGTTTTTGCAAGACAGTTCATTACTGCTTGAGCCTTATACAGTGAGCGTGTATCTATTTTCCCAGGTTTGTCTGCTGAATTTTGTAGCCAGCATGCTGTCTGTGGTCAGAGTAGCCCGACAGCAGCTGTGCCAAGCCTTTGGGGTCAATGGGCAATGGTTAAAATATGCAGTCCCATGTGCAACTGCAGGGCCCGCTCAAATCTGTGGGAATCGATGGAAATGTGACAGAAGGTTGGTGGCTGTTCTGTCATAATGAGAAATACTGCCAACCTTTTGTCACTAGTGCTGTATCATCTCCATTGTTTGCTTAAAGTGATTTTTCACAGGTTCCCATTGAGAAATGTATTATCTCCTTTATTTGTTTTAATTGTTTTTGCTCTTTTCTGATCAGTGAGTTGAAGAGGCGAATGAAAGCTGAGAAAAAGGCAGCTGAGAAAGAGGCTAAAATCAAGGAAAACGTGGAACAAAAGAAGGAAACTAACAATGACGCCCATAATTTGTTGGATGAAGAATCACTGGACCCAAATGTAAGGTTTACTTTCACTTTTATTCGTCATATAGTGTACTGTTATGACCAAATTGATTAAATTTAACATGAGCGATGTCAAATTAAATGCATTTTTAGCAATACTTCAAGATTCGCACTCAAGCAATCCAGGCACTAAAGGGCACTGAAGAGGACCCATATCCTCACAAGTATCATGTAGACTTGTCTCTCACTGAGTTCATTGAAAAATATAACCATCTGCAACCAGGGGACCAGCTGTCTGATGTTGTCCTGAATGTATCTGGTATGCACCATTTGGAGTAAGTGTAATTTTAATTTTTTTTACAAAAAATGTTATCTCACTTCTTGTCAATGTCAGGCCGAGTCCATGCTAAGAGAGCATCAGGTGCTAAACTGCTTTTCTATGATCTACGAGGGGAAGGGGTGAAGCTGCAAGTTATGGCAAACTCAAGGTATATTGTCCATTTGCAGAAAAGATAAATTGTAATTGTGTTGTAATATAATTTTACATGATGATTGTGAACTATCGTTGCTCAACTATATGTACTAGGAGTAGGCTTTATTAGATAGATTAATGCAATAAAATAGAACTTGCATCAGTTTCATTATTATTTGACCAGTGACCAAAACAAAAACTATGAGTATACTTGTAGTTTAAATTTTAAATTTGTTCAGTTAGTTTTCAGTGTTTATTTTGTTTGTTTTTACTACCAGAAACTACAAGTCCGAAGAGGACTTTGTTGCTATTAACAACAAGCTTCGGCGTGGCGACATCATTGGTGTTCGTGGGAATCCAGGAAAAACCAAAAAAGGGGAGTTGAGCATCGTTCCCATTGAAATGACTCTGCTGTCACCGTGCTTACACATGTTGCCTCACCTTCACTTTGGCCTCAAAGACAAGGTATTGCTGATTTATTTAAGCCCAATTTAATACTCTTAGACAAATGTAAATTTTTGTGTCTAGTATACTGTAATTAATGTTTTCTAGTGGCCAGCCACAAAATATTTTTATGGTAATGATTGGTCATACGATGCTGGGCTTCATACCATGAATTTTTTGTCTTAACTAGATTTATATTCTTATCATCTTCTAATCTCAATATCTAAAAAATTTTGCTTGGGTTAAACTCTTTCTGTATCTTTTAGGAAACACGATTCCGTCAGCGCTATTTGGATTTGATCTTGAATGACTATGTTAGGCAGAAGTTTTTAACGCGTGCCAAGATTATTACTTATCTGCGCAGCTTTCTGGACCAGATGGGATTTTTAGAGGTAAAGAATTATATAACAAAACATGGAATGATCTGTAACTAAATATATGTTATAATTGTGAGCACAAACTACTATTCTGTTTGTGTCCTCAAGATTGAGACCCCAATGATGAACCTTATTCCTGGTGGTGCAGTCGCCCGTCCATTTGTTACTTACCACAATGAGCTAGATATGAATCTGTTCATGAGAATTGCTCCAGAGTTGTATCATAAGGTGATTTTCATATTTTACTATTCCTACTACTGCTATTATTACTACTACAATATATAGCTCTATATTTATGTATTGCTCTTCATGTTAGAATGGGACATCTTTAATAAAGGGTAGACATTATAAATCTATATTTCCACAGATGCTTGTAGTTGGAGGAATGGACAGAGTTTATGAAATTGGCCGTCAGTTTAGAAATGAAGGTATTGATCTTACCCATAACCCAGAATTTACCACCTGTGAGTTCTACATGGCTTATGCAGATTACTACGACCTTATGGAAATTACAGAGAAACTCCTCTCAGGTAAGAAACCAAACAGAAATTGTTCTAGAAACCTGTTTTTGTCATTTTTAAGGCTTTAAAAACATGAAGAAAAGAACTAGCCTGGTTTGCAGTGGTCCAATCACATTGTTTTAAAAAGATCCTAATTATTTACCACAATGAGTTTATTAGTGCTTTTCACAATTCTCAGAGACAAGTACAGGGCAATTAGCTTGCTCAAGTGCACTTCCTGATTATCAGACAATACAACTTCTTTAAAATTGGATACAGACAGCACACAGCAGACTTATTTTGACCTTGAGAATTCCTTATCCAGGATACTGGAGCAAGACAAATTTGTTTCTTACATGTGTGAAGAAATCAGGTACAGGACCTTTAATACTTTTTTATTTTCTGCTTACTTTTTTTTCCTTTCCTTTAGGAATGGTGAAGCACATCACCGGAGGATACAAAGTAACTTATCACCCTGATGGTCCAGAGGGTCAGGCCTTTGAACTTGACTTTACCCCACCATTCAGAAGAGTGAGCATGACACATGATCTTGAGAAGATTATGGGAGTCAAATTCCCACCTACTGACTCCTACGACTCTGACGGCAAGTATCATCATAATCGACTAAATCATTCATATCCTCCATTTTTAAGTCTGTTTGAGTATTCCTTTTTTGGTGACATTGATTAACTTGTTTTTCTTGTTTAGAGACACGAAAATTTTTCGATGACTTGTGTGCCCAAAAGGGAGTCGAATGTCCACCACCAAGAACGACAGCACGTCTTCTTGACAAGGTGTTTTTTTTCATTCATGCCTTTTTGATCAGCAAGGTATATCTAGTTGAAATGCTAATTTTTTTTTCTTGTAGTTGGTAGGTGATTTCCTTGAAGTGACGTGCATCAGCCCAACTTTCATCTGTGATCATCCTCAAATCATGAGCCCTCTTGCTAAATGGTACATAAATATTTACTGAATTATTTAAAATATTATTGAAGCTATTCTGACCAATGTGATGTTTGGTCATAGGCATAGGTCTCAAAAGGGCTTAACTGAGCGTTTTGAGCTGTTTGTCATGAAGAAAGAAATCTGCAATGCATACACGGAGTTGAATGACCCTATTAGACAGAGAGAGTTGTTTGAGCAGCAAGCCAAGGTAGGTTATTGATACACCTGCTATGCAATAATACCTTATATCAGGTCAAACTTTACTGGCAACTTTGCTTGTAACAGGCTAAAGCTGAGGGTGATGATGAAGCCATGTTTATAGATGACAACTTCTGCACTGCACTGGAATATGGTCTGCCTCCTACAGCTGGCTGGGGCATGGGAATAGATCGTCTTACCATGTTCCTCACTGACTCAAACAATATCAAGGTAAATCCACCATGATCATAAGTACAGAGATGACCTTATCGTATATCAATTTAGGAAAATACAGTTCAAGCATTTCAAAGCTTTTTACACACCTTGTGAAAGCATTGAAAAGAGGGCTGTTCAATATTGTGGATTTTCTGATTAGAATGTAAACTGGGACTGGCTTGTACAACACTATGGCTTCTAAATGGTGGATACATATCAAATGTCTTAACTTCTTCATCCTTGTAATGCAAGTTAATCAATTTGTATTTATAGCTCACATGATGTACACTCAAACGTCTGGCTTAATTTAAACAGACGAGAGTGTGAATATTATTAAAGTTTACTTTTGAAGACAAATGGTTGATTATAGTACATTACTGGATTATTTCAAATTCCCCTTTTGCAATTCTTTCAGTAACATACTTTCTAATTTTGTCCACCAGGAGGTGCTGCTCTTCCCTGCTATGAAGCCAGATGACAACAAGGTCTCAGGACCTGCAGAGGGCACTTCAGTCTGACACCTCAGCTTCACTGCAACAAGATCCAACTTTTCCTCACTGATGGTCAATAGGAACCGCTGCAGTCTTTGTTTTATTCATGTGTATATGTCCAGGGTTTAGTTCTTAAATTTCTTCGAGGGAAGTACACCACATGGTTATAACAATAATGTCTTTTTATTATTATTTTGACAAAAACTTAATTGCAAAATCTCCTGGATTGTGAACAAAAAAATCATTGATGGTCTGAAAGTAGGGCTTTATTATAACACATGCAAACTTTTTTTATCGGACTGAATATTGCTTTGTCCAAAATTAAATAAACGGATTATAACTTTATATGGATTTATACTGTGATCTTTCTTTCACTATAACTGTTGTGGCTGGTCAATGTGCACATTTGTTAGTGCAACCCCTTGTTAAAGATCTGCTGCACTCTCAATTAGAGCAATAGTGAGAGCAAGTACGCCCTCCGTAGACGGAGAGAGAGATGGTGCGCGCTCCCGTGGCCAAGTGTATGTGTGCACTCGTTTAAAGAGTGGCCAAACAGAGAAGATGGCGATGAGAGCAGCATTGCGAAGCCTGTCTGTAAACTTGTGTTCCAGACTCGTTCAGCCCTTGCCGACAGCGCAGTTTTCAGCTGCTCGCCTGCTTTTGAGGAGCGACTCATCGCGGGCGCTGAGCTCCAGCTCGACCTTGTCCACAGGTAAAAGGCACTTGGTAAAAGTTGCTTTCACAGTGAAGCTGCCGCGTTTAACATGTGGAATGACCGGATTCCTGTCTGCAAAACTTCTGGTTGTCATTTTGCCTCAGTGGTGCAGAGGTGTGAGAAAACGTACTGCTTATTTCTCATAAACGTAACCACGTGTTTGCTTTGGCTATTCCAAAACTATGTTTTTCTGTAGTGGACTACTCTAGTCATAATTGCTTGTATGTATTTAGTAGTCCCGTGATTGTGGAAGCAACAAATAAGTTTGTTTTGTTTTGTTTTTTACAATGGGCTCTGACAGTGAGTTATGGCGGATTTGTTAGAAATACAACTGGCGGCAGGGAGTATTTTAATAGTAGTATTAAGCTGTGAATAGCAGGCCAATGAACACTAGTTTAAACTTGTTAGTTTTCCTGGGAAGCTCTGCTCTGGCAATATGGAGCATAGTTTTTCCTCTGGGCATCACAGTAAGTCATTTGGTTGCACACTGCTCAAACTAGTTTTTATCGTGCTAAAACTGAACGAGCCAAATATAGCCTACCACTTTATCTGTCTATTACTAATAAACATCTTTGTTTTCCACACAGCTCTAAAGTTCACAGATAAACATGAATGGGTGCGAGTAGAGGGAAGCATTGGCACTGTTGGCATCAGTAATTATGCCCAGGTATGTTCTAGGGGATATGTCATTGTAATGATTGTTTTATTGCTCTGTTCAGGGGGCCCCTCTTGAGTTGGCCTATCTGTTTTTAGATATCCACTCAAGTAGATGAACTTTTGTACAGCCCTTTGTTCTCTGTTTTACTGTACCAGTAAGAAGAATGTTTTATGACTGTTTGGGTCCATTGATAACATGTGCAACTCAGCTAAAAGTCTTAAAGTAGTTATTAACCACAATGCTACTGCATATAACTCAATATCACTCATTATACTTGTTATATTTAGAAACAATCCTTTTAAATATGTTATTGCAGGAAGCATTGGGGGATGTGGTATACTGTGGGCTCCCAGAAGTTGGCCAAAAGCTTGAACAAATGGGTATGTATACTGTATGTGTAGACCTTTGGTATGCAGAAACATAATTCTCATTTTCATTTGTGTTTTAGAGGAATTTGGTGCTTTGGAGAGTGTAAAGGCTGCCAGTGAATTATACTCACCACTCACAGGCAAAGTATCTGAAATCAACACAGAGCTGGCAGAAAACCCCGGACTTGTAAACAAAGACTGTTATGGAGAAGGTATGTCCATACTCATTTATGAGTTAAAAAACAATGAGGAAGGCTTCTAACAATTGCTATATTCTGTTTTTCAATTGAATTTGATTTAAAATGTTCTTTTCATAGGATGGCTAATCAAGATGAGTATTGAAAAGCCTGAAGAACTTGATGGTCTCATGGATCAACCTGCATATGATAAATTTGTTAAGTCACTTGAGGATTAAGACTGTTGATGTTGTAAACCTCTAATTGCCAAACATGTGAACCACTAAGCAATATAAACATGTTTACTAACCCAGCTTCTAAACATGTCTGAAGTATTTATTTTGATTCTGAAACTACTGAAGTAGGCTAAATCATTTCTGTAACTCTCAATAGTAGTATTTTTGCTGGAAACAATAGAGGTAGGCCTACTGTTTTTTGTTATTATAAATGGGGAAAGTATTTAATTTAGACCTTATAAACTTTTTTCTTTTTTATCAACACATGCGTGTCCCTTGTATGCATGACTACCCCTTTCTTGCATTGTACTAGCACAGTACCACCTTGCCCTTTGCCCCCAGTGGAAGATTTGCTGAGATAGGATAAATGATTAATGAAGTATAACAGTTCATATGAACCACCATATTTAGTGTCTGGTGTTTACAAATAAAAATAAAAATTTAGAAAATATCCATATCATCAAAAATGAAACTTTTTTTTTCTGCAAATTACAAATGACAGACATCATCTTCATTATAAAATTATTTTATGCATTAGACATCGAAATAAATCTAAACCTTTTAAATATTGTGACAGAGACTATTTGACTGAATAGTTTGGTGCCTCTGTTGATGCTACTTTAAAGGTGCACTTGATATGACCTAATTATTATACATTTTAAAAGGAGCACTGAAATAGGGTCCACCACCTGCTTGTTACTTTATTGGTAACTGACATTGATTCATTGACTGAAATAACATTGGTTGCTGAATTTCTTTCAAGAGCATCTGGAGCGTTAAACGTTTCCACGAAGTTTTTCATGTATCATTATCCGAAAGTTAAATAATAATGAGTTTAAAAGAATAAAGCAAAATCCGCTGTAAACCGAGACTGAACGCACGAGACAGATTCAGTGATTGGCTGGCTGATACATAACCCACGAGCCACAGCGTCGTCACTTCCTTTTTCCTTCGGCCATTTTCCTCCCTTGTAGGTACTGTGCCGTTTTCTCCAACAATTTTGTTCAATCTTTAGCAATCCTCCACAATTAAGCGGTGCTAGAAGGCGTCACACACAGTATACAATTGCAAGCGTTGTCGGTCGTCTGAAAAAGTATTTCTTGTCACACATAATGCTTTTATTTAGCCGTAGTATAGATAACTGTTTTACGAGTGACCCTCTCATTTCGTGGCTAGCAAATGTGTTGACGTTTTAGTGATTTTTGTGTTTTAACGAAAATGTGTTTTCTCTACCAGCGCAAAGCCTGGTGTCCGACTCGTGTTTTCTAAGGGCTGTTCAGCTCTGTTCTGTCTAAACTCACATAATAGCTTGCTTTAGCTTATTAGCCTTACTACGCATCGAGTGATGTGTGTGCCGGCATGTCAGCCAGCTAGCTCATGTCAGTGTCTGGTTTTTGCAGGGAAGTAGGCAGTCATGGCCCCCAGCCGGAATGGAATGATCCTGAATCCCCACTTTCACAAAGACTGGCAAAAAAGAGTGCGCACATGGTTCAACCAGCCAGCCAGAAAGATCCGCAGGTAAGCGTTGGAAGAGACGCATGGGGCAGCAGATTGCTAATAACATTAGCCACGACAGAGTTGTATTTGTCTTCCAGCTACATTGGTGGATGGGAAGGATTAGCTTTTTTAGGATAAAGCTTGTTACTAGTGTGCTAAATGCTTTAGTAACGAGTCACATTATTGGATAATGGGACTTCCATATTGGTTAATAACAGGCCCCTTATTGGTGTAATTATGTTGAATCCTGTTATGTATTCTTGGTTTTCAATTTATTCCCCCCTTTTCAATCAGGCAAAAAGCCCGTCAGGCTAAGGCTCGGCGTATCGCCCCTCGTCCTGTTGCTGGACCTTTGAGGCCTCAGGTTAGATGTCCCACAGTGAGATATCACACCAAGGTTCGCGCTGGACGTGGGTTCACTCTTGAGGAGCTCAAGGTAAACTTCTTGTTTTTGGAGAGCTATCAGGCTAAAGTGAATGTTTAAACTTAAACGTATCAATGTTTCTAATGTTAATATATTGTTTGAGCTATTAAAGATTTATTATTTTTATTTTGTATTACTGTTTTAAATGTGGAGATAAATTAAAACCTGTTAACCATTTCCAATTAGAGGGTAACAGGATCGGTGCGTCCCTATCATATATAGCACTGATATTAGCTGTACTTGACATCAGGTTCAAAATATTGGTTCAGCCAATATCCTGGTTTGTAATTGTCCCAGAAAGTCTCAAAATGTTTGAATTTAGATTTGTACAAAGTTATTCTGTTGAGGGTTAAAACAAAAAGAGATAAAACTGATCCAGATGTGTTATGGAGCTGTTACTTAAGGAATTAAATGCATATTTCAGTCTCTGTACTGGTATCTGTTAGTATCGGGTCTCTAATACTTGAAGCAACACTATTGTTGTTTGAACTGAAAAAGCTGGATCAGTGACTAATTCCAAAAGAGGGATGGATTAAAGGCATCAAATCTTCAAAATGCCTATAGCAGTCAAATGATGACACATCTCCGGAATCTCTGTATTTTCATGATGAAAACTGTTGAACCCCTTTTCTGATGACTGCTTAATGTACTGATTTGCCATGTTGTGGTGTAAATGAGCAGTACATTTCAAATTAAATGTCTTTTTACTTTCCAAAGGCGGCTGGTATCCACAAAAAGACTGCCCGCACCATTGGCATTGCTGTTGACCCTCGACGCCGTAACAGATCCACAGAATCTCTTCAGGCCAATGTGCAGCGTCTAAAGGAGTACCGCTCCAAGCTCATCTTGTTCCCCAGGAAGGCTTCTGCTCCTAAGAAAGGAGACAGCACTGTGAGTAGACCGTGGTCAAGCACATTTTCAAAGCCTGGTCATTGGAAGTTAGTGCCACTATGCCAGTGGTCTCCCACTCCCTTACAAGCAGCTCGCCAATTGATTTCTGAATTATACATATTGTACTGAATAACTCAAATTTGATTAATTACCACTGTGAATGTTATTTTGAACTTTGTGTTCTAATAAATAGTTAATGGTTTGAGGTTTTATAGGCATCTGATTGTACTACACTAAGGCTTGCCCTCTTATATCGAGTCAGTTTGTTGCGACCACTAAAATGAGTGGCTCTCCAGCATTTTTATTTTGTAAAGGTAGCAAACCAGATGCAAAAGGTTGGAGATCCCTGCACTATGCCAATGTATTTTTTTCTTATTCATATTTTTACAGCAGCCATTTGTTGGGGTAGATGCTACTTTTGTCTCCTAAAATGTGTTTAAAACCTGAAATTTGAGGAACAGTTTTAATCTCACTTTTTTTTTTTTAAACAGGAGGAGGAACTTAAAATGGCTACTCAACTCTCTGGTCCTGTTATGCCCATCAAAACGGTAAAATTGAGGTTTATCTGAATTGTACTTAACACATTTTTGTTAATCTGGTTTAAATAATGACTTCATGATTGTCTTTTTGTTTTCCCTCAGATGCACAAGAAAGAGAAGGCCCGTGTTATCTCAGAAGATGAGAAGAACTTCAAGGCTTTTGCCAGCCTGCGTATGGCTCGTGCCAATGCACGTCTTTTTGGTATTCGTGCAAAGAGAGCAAAGGAAGCTGCAGAGCAGGATGTGGAGAAAAAGAAGTGAAAATGATCATAACACTTTGCAGAATAAATTGTTAAAATATCTTATGGAGATTTTGTCTTTTCTGCTTTGGTTAAATGCATTGAAATGTATGTGTATGTTTCTAATGACTCCAATAGATGGCAGCAGAGCTGCAAAATGGCTTAATGCTTCACATTTCAAGGGTGTCTTAACCCCCAGTTTCATAAATTGTAGAAGGTTGTTAACCTTGACTGTCTTTGCCAGGTTAATGATTTTACGTGTACGAAGCAAGTGTTCCTACTAAATGGTGCAGATTGCTTTCAAATCGCTTTTCAGTTTTTGGTTGAAACTAAAATCTCACATTTGCAGTTTTCTTAATTTGAGGTATATGTTCTAATGCCTTGCACAATTTAAATGTATTCAGTTGCCAACTTGCCAGCTTGTATTCAAGCAACTTAAAATTGTTTTTGCCCTTGTCTTTGCCTCCAATGTGTCCCCTGTGTTCAGACAGTCCAAATGCAAATAAATAATTCAGTTAATGAAGGTGAATGGCCAGTCAGATTGTTTTGGTTAGAGAATGACTTGCACTTTATAGCTCAGACTCTTAATGGATGGTCCCATTCATTCTTGTCATGCGCTGTCAAGTAATGCACTGATATAAGGGATATTTAAATGCTAAAATTTTACATGAGAGGTTATAACATAGTCTTGGTCTACATTACATCAAAAGCCAGTCATGATATTCCAATAAATCAGAAATCAAAGTGTGGCTATCCCATTTTAACAGTTTTGTTTGGATCCTCACCTCAGCATTTTGAACTTGCTAAGGTGAACAATGTAAAGGCAGGTTTAGGATTTCAGAGTCCTTTTGAAACAGCTCAGTAGTCAGTC
This sequence comes from Boleophthalmus pectinirostris, assembly GCF_026225935.1. Classification (NCBI taxonomy): domain Eukaryota; kingdom Metazoa; phylum Chordata; class Actinopteri; order Gobiiformes; family Gobiidae; genus Boleophthalmus; species Boleophthalmus pectinirostris. The sequence goes on from NW_026571140.1 coordinate 20,342,511, forward strand.
ACTAGAACTCAAAAAATGAATAGTGGTTTGTATAATTTTTAAAATGTCGGGTCTTGTTAATGCTTATTGACAGTACTCAAGAAATTAGGTTTCAACAGGTGTTATAAATATATAAATAAAAAAATTGTGCCTTGTAATATTTGCTGTGATTCAGCAGCATGTGGAATCTTACATCTACAAATTCCTATTGAACTTTTGGTCTGTGCTACTGAGGCATACTCAATTTTGACCTGATATTTATAAATGATACATGTGTTTTTGCAAGTGTAAGTGCTAAGTGACTGTTGCAAATTAATATATTTTATCTAAACTAGTGCCACAGGTGAGAGTCAGTGGGAGATTTGGAGTGGCTAATCCATGTGTAAAGATGAGTGTCCTGTGGGGTGCTACTCTGACACAGCAGCAGATGGCAGTTGTTTGAGTTGTGGCGTAACTGGGCTCAGGTGTGTTCCCCAAAGCAGGGGTTTTCTACTTGGAGCACCCATGAACAAACAGGCAGTGAGGGTGAACATGCACAAGACAGTGGCAGTTAGAGTAATGCAGAATATGAGATGCTGCAGGCATAAATGTCTCATTACTGACACTTCTACAGTGTTGGTAAAAGGTTTGATAATCTGATGATCATCAAACAGATAGTTAATAGAGCCAAATAAGCCTCACACTACCACTTAAAAGCTTGTAAAACATTTCTTTGTTCTTCAAAAATCAAACACAAATGTAAAGGTGCAAAGTAATGATAAAAATATTCCTGTCTCTGAAGGACGCTTGTTATTTCAAAGCTTTTCATTAAATCACTTATATTAACTGCAATGCGGAGATATGGAATTAAACAGCTCTGGCACTGGTTTACCTGTGAAACTGTACCAGTAGGACTTCTAATAATAAATAAATATCTTCCTGTTGGATGCTTTGATGAAATTGGAGCTATTTTGTTGCTCAATAAATGTTATGTAATGTTTAGAAATACATTGATGAAAACTATACATTAGTGGGCGGTCTGTAAGAGAGAACAATGCATTATGCAACCAGTCAGTCTTTAAGTAATGGGCTATTTACAGATGATCTAACAGCTGGATTATGTCTGTGTGCAGTGCATGTGTACCCTTTCCTCGTAGGTCTACTAAAGCATGTAATGAAACTGCCCTGGGTATCTGTAGTACAAATAAATCCACACAATCTCTATACACACCTGTGTGATCCCTTAGGACTTCAAATACGTGATAGTCTAATGGGCTACTGAGATAGCATTTAAAGCATAGTAATAGTAGTAATAGTCTAATAGTAATAGTAATAGTCTATCTGTATTGAGGGAACTGTAACTTTTATCTATAGACCACTAGCCTCGGTGCGCCAGATTCACTACTGAACTATCAAAAGAGTGTGAGTGTGGAGCAGCGGCTTACATCAGCGACAGTGCACTGTCTCCACTCTCCTCCGCCCAGAGCGCGCTCCCTCCTCAGCAGTCGAGCCCATGAGTTTGAGCGGACAGCATCATCCAGCGTGGCACCGCTAAAGAAGTGCACTACCTTCAAGAGCATCCACGGACAGGTATAGAGGGACTTTTGTTTTACCGCGAAGTTAACCTTTTGACTTGTAGTGAGGGTATGTGAGTAATTCTACTGATTAAGTAGCGTCAATACGACTTTATTGCATGTCAGTTCACTAATTCATTGGTTTAACTTGTAGGTTTGTAGCTTTAACTATAATTTATTTACTTACTACTGTTTCCAATTTGATAGTTTCCTTGTCTCTGAAGCTGAGGAAACGTTTGTATTGTAGTAGTGTAAAATGTTTAAAGCCGAACAAAAGCACAGGGCGCTGTCCATGGTGCTAAATGTTCACGTAAGGTTGAAACGCTGCAGAAAACCGTGTTGTTTGTCATTTGGGTCGGTTTATCGGAGCACAATCTGACGCACAATTGTCTTGCTCAAGGACACATTACTTGGTCCACTTCAACTGTAAGCCACATCTACAACTATCTATATTTTTATAGTCTATTTAGCATGTCATTATTAGTCTAAGTAATGTTTAATTAAAAGCTTTAATGAGGTACCTTGTTGGAGATTTTTGGCATTTTAAATACAGCAAACTGTAAGATAATTCTACAATAAATAAATAACTTGATAGTGTTGTTTGTTGTTTACTTTGATAGATCATTATGTCCAATTAGCTAACATGTGTTTCACAGCCCTAATGAAAAGTGATACATGTATGTCCAAAATCCACTGATGCAACAATTTGACTTCAACATTCCAATAACGCAACCTTCATGTCTTGAGGTAAGATAATATGCCTCTCAAGGTGATTCCTCCCATAACAGCTTTTCTCTCTTGGGGTTTAATGGGACTCTCTCTTTCTGTGACATGTAAGTCATAAAAGGCAGCCTCCACACATCTTCAGTGAGATCCCTCCACGGACCCCCTGCTTCACTTGACTTGGCTCGTCTCTGCTCTCCTCTGAACTCTGAGCCAAGATGAACGACATCCAGGAGGCCACTTCCCCAGCGACTGGTTTGAGTGGCCCGGCTACCTGTGTGTCCAAAGTGGAGCTGCGCGTGTCCTGTAAGGCTCTGCTGGATCGGGACACGCTCAACAAGTCCGACCCCTGTGTGATCCTCATGGTACAGACCAATGGGCAATGGACAGAGGTATGTCATTTTGAATTCTCTTATGCTGGTGTATATGTAACATGTTTTGTATGACCAATGTGTGGGTATAGGTTTGACAGTACATGATATTTGACAGAATAAAAGAGAATGAGGCAAAACTAGAGTCTTGTGTGCCAGTAGATACAGGTACAATTCACATTCGCAGGTACAATAAATTACATAGCATTTACCACACTTTATGTTGGATTCATTAAAATGTCCATGGTTTGTAAATGACTTTCCAGTTTAGTGTTAGTGGCATTAAAAATAATGCATTCAGATTATAATGGACACTCAAAGAGTGCTTTGCATTGCATTATTCATTCACTCCACATCTAGTGATGGTAAGTTGTTGTAGCCACAGTTACCCTAGGTCAGACTGATAGAAGTGAGGCTGTGGCCAGTAGTCTCCCATCCAAGTACTGACCAGGCCCAACCCTGCTTATCTTCTGAAATTAGACATTCTCAAAGAGGTATGGGCTTCTTGAGTGAAAAAAATCAAAACAAAAACTAAATGTGAGTAAGAATTAGTGTCAATTGTATCACCCTCTTTTTTTTATTTGTTTGATTATTTTGGTTATAATATGGTTATTATTTGGCAGAAAGGTCAAGGTAATTTAGCACAAAACACTTGTTATTTGAGAAAAATCCCAAAAGTATGTCACATGACCCCAAAGTGCAACCAGTGAAACTAATTTGTTAATGGTTAAGTTAACTTGCAGCTGTTTTTCTTTACTTCTCTTTTCACTCAGCAGCTGTCTGTTTTACAATTAAAAGTGTTACGTTTGCAGTGCATTTGCAGGCAGACAATAGGCTTGCTCTTTCACCAAGTATAAACAACAATAATAAACTGTGTAGATACTTTTTTGTTGTTGTTGTTGCAGAGTGCATAGCAGGATAAACTATGCCGTTTATCCTGCTATGCACTCTGCAACAACAACAAAAAAAAAGATTACACTTATGCTGTCAGAGCAGTAGTTGACTTTGTTACTTGCTCCCAAGATGAATCCCATTTGTAAGAGTAAAAATTAAAATCTATATTTGAAATGTGGTTATAAAATATGATTTGGTATTGTAACCCTTGATTGGAAAAAGCTGCTTTTCAGTGCTTGAGTGTAACTGTGCCAAATGCGTTCCTCTTGGGACTCATGTGTTGGAATGTTTGGGCTGCTGCATGGATGTGGTAGACTGTTATGAGAGGCTGAACGCACTGTGGATAATTTGTGGATCCATGTAACAGATGAGTTGACTGACCCAGGTTAAGTGTAGCATGAATATACAAGAGGGCTATTTTTAACATCCAAATGGAGCTATTTTTACATTCCATTCCATTACAAAAAAGAAACTTTACACATCTGGCTGTAGGACAGGTGTGGGAGAGAACACGTGCACAGCTTGTCAAATTCTAGAAGTGCGAGACACCTTTCTATATTACAATGTCACACTGATTACTGCACCCAGACGATTTAATATTGTTGTCATCTAACTTGGATCATATATGAACTTGGCCATTATGACAATGTCTTTAAAAATGTCAAAGAGAATGAAAGAAAACTTCAGTGTAAATTATTTACTTGGGTTAGTAATTATCTGCCCTCACATTTTCTCCATTTGTCTAAACTCATGCCAAGCATTATTATTGTTATTATACATTTTTGGATCTGATGTTCAGAGAAATAAACAGAGAGACATTCCCATCATTCCTCTAGATGGGTGATGGCTGGATCCTAGCCAATGCCTATAAATACATGCTCTAATGTCTGCATACATCATTTGTGAATTCGAATAGGTTTGTAGTACTTAGATTGAAAGCGATTAAATATAGAAAATAAAATACAATAATGATTTTAGCCATAAGAGTGACTAGTTATTACTATTAAGCATGTAGACAAACTGCACTGTAGACTCATGGAACAACAAAATCTAGCAGTATTTTTTATTTTTTTTTATTCAAATCTTTGTTTATGCTTCTAAATTCACCACACAACCTTAATTTGGATGCAAATATATCAAGAAGATCTGATTGTATAACGATTACTGACTAATTTTTCATGCCAGAAATCTCTCCTTGGTGGTGGTTGTACACCAATGGAGAACATGCATCACATCTTTCAATATAACCTATTCTCTGCAGCACTGATTAGCTTTCATCAACAAACACTCATCTGGCTCAGCTCAAATCTCTCCCTCCAGATGGCACAATGTGGAGAAGGCAGAGGGAGACAATAGCAGAAATGGGGATGAATGGTGCTGATGAGACGCTTTGGCTTTGCTTGTGATGTCAACCAGTTGGAAATAGTAACACGTGTACCATGTGAAACTTTACTATGACAGTTATATCAATAATAAGCTTTTATATATAACCAAATTTAAAAAGTGTTTCCTCTCAGAAGTTGGTATTAGTTGCAAAAATAAAATAATAACCCGTAACTAGCAAACCTTACAGTAGTAGATTATTCATATTGGCAAAGTTGACTGTAACATTAAAACAGCCTGAGCCTCAATCATGTCTGAGTCCAGTTGAAATGAAGACAAAAAAAGTAAAGTCATTAGTAAAGTCGTTTTGGCCAAATCAAAATTAAACTAATTAATATGCAAGCAGTATCTTAATAGATAACAATAGACAACCTTAAAAAGTCATGGAGAGAGAGACCATTACATCAGAAACTATATTAGAACATGCATACTTTTGTTCAGGGTCAAGCATTTTTCTCTACAAAGTTATTTGGAATATTAGCCATTACTATGAGATGAAAGGAGTCTTCCCTGATGGTAAACCCCCTGTGTCCAGGCAGTGCAGGTAGTCACTGAGTGGTGTAATGAAGATGTAAATGATATCAGTCGTATTTTATGGCTTTCACTGTAATCTGATTCTACCTGGACGACTGAGGGATTTTACACACATCTGATCTGGGAGTTCATAGAGTTTAGCTCCTGCATATCTCCTCTGGAGTGATGTGTTTAAAAGGTCATTTTTATTCAGCTTTTCCTCTTTCCCTTTTATTTGACTGTTTTGCTGAATTACGATGGCAAACTTCTGATGTTTCTAAATGGGCTCACGATTCCTATTCCTTGTCATACAAATGTATATAATGACATACACCGCCCATGCCTGGCCTCTATGATTCATCCCTGAGACAAATTGGACAGTGCAAAAGTGGGCAAAGATGAACAGTGAGCAGCTCAATCCTACATCATGAGCAGATGGGACCTAGCACTCAGCTTTTACTTGTCTTCCAGTCAAAAATAAGCATGGATATATTCTACATGATGAGATTAAATGTCAAAGTTCTCCCTTCCCTCTCTCATGTCAACTTCTTTGAGTGAAGTGAAACAATATTTGCCCTATGGTTCGCTTTAAAGAGAGCAATAGAGAAATCTATATTCTCAAAAGAACATTAAGCTATATAGTTTGTATGTAGTGCATGTTAGGTGCTTCACAACCACCAAAACATCTTTCATTGATTGGATGATATTTTTCATAACAAAAATTATACACATATCAAGTGATAATGTTGTTCTACTGTCTATTCTACAATGTGTTCTTTTTTTAGCTTGATAGGTCAGAAGTCATCAAGAGCAACTTGCATCCAGTATTTGGCAAAGTCTTCTGTCTGGACTATTACTTTGAAGAGGTTCAAAAGCTGCGATTTGAGGTTTATGACATCCATGGCACCCACAGCATTGGAACTCGAGATGACGACTTTTTGGGTGGAGTCGAGTGTACACTGGGACAGGTATGTGTTTAGGTTTATTCATTTACATTGATTTAATCAAAATCTTGTGAATTCCACTCTGTGGAAATGAAACTTTTTGTGTATTTTTTTTTCTCACAGTAATTCAGTATTGTGTTTGTTAGTATTGTATAATAAATTACAATACAAAATGATAATTATTATTATAATACATTGCTGACTGAATAAGTTTTTATGTGTTGCAATTTCACATAATTTAAAAACAAATTGGTACTACAAGGAAGCGATAGTAGCTCAGTTGGCAGAGTGTTTGTTCAATGATCCAAAAGCTGGCAGTTCGATTCCTGCTCTCAACATAAAACGTCACCGGTAGAATGCTCACATTCACTGACCCACAGGTTGGTGGTGATTGGTGAATCCAGCTCCCACAAATGAAATGAAAATGAGTGTCCTTGGTCAAGACACTTAACACATCTCATCCCCAGTGTCTTCATACATTCCTGTATGAATGGATGGGTGAGTGAGTCCTTGATGTAAAGCGCTTTGAGTGAAGGTGGAAAAGCGCTACATAAAAATGCAACCATTTACCAAGGTTTCATTTAATTAATTAATTTAATAATTTTCTAAACACGTAATTCATATTCACGTTATTCATTCAGTCATTATTTATTAATTATCACAAGTCTCTTTGATGATTCTTAGATTAAAAACAACATATTTTTTTCTCAGTTCCAGTCCCTGCACCTGGTGCTGGTTGGTTTTTATCAAACCAAAGATGTGACTCATTCGATGAATCACTGCACCACTCTTTACATCTCATTGCTATTATTATTACTATTATATCTACTTAATCCTCTTCTTTGCAGATTGTGGCCCAGAAAGGATGGTTAAGCCATTGCTGCTGAAGTATGGAAAATATGCTGGCAAGTCTACCATGACGGTAGGTTAATTTAAAGTCATTTAAAGCAGTATTATTGAAGAATATTGTAAATATATTGTATATTGTATAGCACAACAAAACAAGAACAAACTGAATAGGGTCCACCATGGCAATTAAGCAAGGTAGCAAGGTGTGACCAGAATTATAATGTAAATATCCACATTTTAAAAATGATTTTTATGATGAAAAAATTAAGTAGACATTTTAAGATAATAGCAACATTCTTGAAGAATTGTTGCAGTAGTGTAATTCACAGTGGTCATTATGTTCTGTTGTTACACTCTAACCACAACAGATTTATAAAATTCAATTGTTTAACCTCACCTTGAAGTGGCAGTAATGGACAATTCACCTGCTCACACACCTCTTTGATTTGTGTTCCCTTTGGCCCTGTCAAGACCAGCCATCTGATAAAAGCAGGTTTTCTCTGTTGTGGGATTCACTGTCAAGCCCTGTCAAGCACCAACTGTATCCACTCTGACCTGTAGTGCTCACAGCTCCAGCCTCAGCTCCGTCTCTCCATAAGTGTTTGTTAGTTTCTCTTCCAAGTCTGGAACAAAGAACAAACTGTTCTGTGTCAAGAGTGAACTGCTGGGTCTGGTGTTTGGCAAATGCTGCCAATGCTGGTCTCTTTGCACTTCAAGGTAGAATCAAACTCTGCGTCATCCGGAAAAAGGAAAGCGCTTACAGTTTTGGGATTAAAGGGTCAAAGGCCCAGATTGGAAGTGCACCATGTTCCACCTCACAGGAATAACGTGGGATGAATACCCATACACAGAAAGAGGTTTTTTTTGTCTCTTGTTCCTTTCATTAGTAAATTAAATACTGAATAAGATTCATTACTTTGAGATGAATGCATGAAAACTCCCAATTTGCTCTGATTAGACCATGCAACTCTTGCTCTCAATGTACCCATATTGCTGGTCAAACTCTTAGTTCCCCATTTTTTGTATCTAACACATGATCACACCATGATGACAGAATGTTGACTTGTGGTTTAATTTATGCACCCCATACCAGTGCTTTGATCAGGAGATAAAAATGGTTTGCATACCTTTCAGTGGTGAAATGTTAGAATTGATATCTGTCTTTGTTGTCTATATGTTTAACACTTTCTTTAGCTTTCTGAATGAATCATTGAACATTCTAATACATGGATATAAATATAAACAAAAAGGTTTATATTTCCTTTCAGGTGCATGCAGAGGAAATTTCTGGGAACAACGGATATGTGGAGCTCGCATTCTGTGCCAAGAAGCTTGACGATAAGGTGAGGAGAACACGTGTTTTTGATGAAAATGCCAACAATTTATTCCTTATTTCATATAAAAGGAACAGTACACCACAGGAATTGTAATATTGATCCAGTGATACTGGATCTGACCTAGTTGTGAAATAAGAGCCTACATAACAGCCCAGAGATTTTCCACATTTCCCATTTTCCCCATTATGATATAAAATCAATTTTCATAGACAATTATGCACATAATGCACACATAAAATACATAACATATAATAATATACAATAGAATGGATTACTGACTTACATGTAGAACAACACTTTGCAGCATTATGTTGTTGATAGTGTTATCTCACGTGTAAAATGTTACAGCTCTATACAAAAATAGCCCCACAGCAACAATGCATGAAATAATGTGGAAATATAGTGTTCTTTCTGAGAAAGAAATGGATATAAGACATTTGATTACATTTTATGACTGGTTTTGACCTTAGCTGTCCCCAGTCCCCACATTTTCTCTGTTGAATCTTGCTGAAGGCATATTTCAATCTGAAAATCAGCAGGAGCTTATATCCACTTAGAACTCAGGAGAGCAGAAGCCACTTCGCTCTTCCACAGAGTCCTCTGACTGCATAGCTTCTTGGCTATCCTTGATTTTACCTCCAATTTATGCCAATAAAAAGATAGCTCTGTGTCATGACTTCTTTAATTAAAATTTAGATAGATAAAACCAGACTGGAATAGTGATTAAAATAGATTCTATTTTAGGGAATCTCTCCCATGAATGTGACGTTTGTCTTTGTGTATCCGGTTACTCAGTATTAGTTTGCACTATGATATAGAATAGCTTGAACATGAAACTGTTTTAACATAAAGAGATTAATTCTAACTGTTTTACAACATTTTTCCAAGTAGATAATTGAAAATGAGCTCTCACCTATGCTAATCCACCACTGGTTTGTACACGCAGTGTTATCACACCTCAACCTGTAAATGCTAAACAAGCTAACATTCCCCCTCACTGAGATAAACGGTGCAGCAATAAAAATGACACCATTTACATTGAATCTCTTGTTCATTTTGACATTACCACCCGGTCAGTCCGCCCCACTGATGCCACTAGCTACTAGTTGTCATGACGACAGAAATAGGATGCAACATTTCTCTTTTTGTGTGCTTATATGTGAATGAGTGTGCAGATGACCCTCAGGAGATGCGCCTGCCTAATGTGGTTGGGAACGCAGCATTAGCACTCTCACTAAATGTGCTCACACAGACCACAGTGAAAATGTTTACTTCATTTACTCATTTGTCTCATTTGTTTTCCTTTGCCTGAGAACTCAACTGATCTCAAGATTCAGTGTTGGCATGCCTTTTAACTCTATGTATTTGTAAACTACTCTTGGAGTCCAACAATATCAAATTCTTCTAGGCAAAGGGCACTCTGTTGAAGGAATCTGAACTTGACTGGGCTCATCAGGCAAATGCATTCACATTAGGTTACAAATGCACTTACTTTCGAATTTACAAAGTAAAAAAAACAACAACAACTTTTAAACAGTTTTCAGAATTTTAAATTAGATATTTATTGTATCTTTTTATATGTAGACCTAACTCTCTTGGCAGAAGTAACCTCAAATTGCTCGATTTGTGCAAATCAAAAAGCTACACATTCAAACTGTGTATTTAGAGTGTTGTTTGCTGCAATGCCATACAGTATTCAGTGATGTCAAGTGCTTGCTGACAAAAGCCAAGCTTGCATACTAAGAGCTAATTCAGAGAGGCCCACATATTTATAGCGTCTGAATGCAAATGTTTCTTAGGTCATACTGTGCAAACTCCTACTCAGCTCAGTATCCTGTTCTTATGTCTTCAAGATTTTTGGCAAAGCCAGTTTCATTTGAGTGACTCATACTTGTTATATTTCCACTTAGTATTTCTTGCTTTTACACTCATCAAAACTGACTAACTTTATTACAAAAACCAAGGCACGCCTTCTACTTGTCGATATAGAACTTCCACAGTGTATCAAAGCTGAAAGGCACAATTCTTGGGCTATTAGTTCTTGTATTGGTTTACTAAACACAGTGTCAATAGATGCAACCACAGGAATAATTACATATAATAGCTATAATTTCACAGGGCAAAATGATTACAAAATTAGCTCAACCACCCCCGACTCTCTGAGTGGACAATTTTCTTCTGACCTTTAATCACAGAAAGAATGATCTTATTTTCTTTGTCTCCACCAGTCCACTGATAAACATCAAATTATCAAGGATTTCAGTGTCTGTTTGATAATACATTGGGAGTATTGTCAACGGCAGTAATGCCTGATGACCTGTGACCTTTTGCAGGACCTCTTTAGTAAATCAGACCCCTTTTTGGAAATCTACAAAATAAATGATGATGAAACAGAACAACTTGTACACAGAACTGAGGTAAAAATTTCTTCCATCTCATTTTTACTATCTTTTTGTCATTTGCTGTTATTTGCTTGTTATTTGCCCCTGTCTATTTTACTAGGTGATTAAGAACAACCTGAATCCTGTGTGGGAGCCTTTCAAAGTGTCTTTAATATCATTGTGCAGCTGTGATGAAGACCGAAAGCTCAAGGTAAAAGGTCCCAGAGAAAAATCGACCCAGTGCCTGCAAACCTGCATTGTCAGTTATTCACAATCAATATGGGGAGTTTATGATGATGCACCTAGGGATTAAGTAAAGACAATTTACAAAAAACACAGTTCTAAAATAAGATTTTAGTCCTTTACTTTTACTTTTTAGTACTAAATAATACAGGCTGGAATCTGTGATCCTCTGCAGTGAGAATGTAGCCCATACCATCAGCACAGATTAATTATGAAAATTAACATTATTTTACATTTTTGTAACATTAATGATGTTACAGCAGTAATTGACTATATTGTCTAGTATTTTAGCAGTTCAAATCAAAGTGAATGAAAATGCAAAATTTCATATATGAAGCTATATTATTCTCTTCTAAATCAAAGTCTCAAACTGAAATACATAAGCTTATTCCATACTGTATTCAGAATGTAAATGTATGGCCCACTTTAACTAAGACACTGTACTGTACACAGTTGTGCAAATAATATGCAGAATAAAGCATTCACATTTTACAAAATAAAGTAGAATTTTGCAATATTATCGTAATATCTGTGTGCCCAGTGCCTCGTGTGGGATTATGACTCCAGAGGGAAGCACGACTTCATTGGCGAGTTCTACACCAGTTTCAAGGAGATGCAGAAATTTTCAAGTGGAAATAAGGTCAGTGAATGAAATCTATTACAGCTATTCACCTCAACAGCCTATTGTGGGGATTATCTTCAACTGACTTTTAACTTTTTCATAAAGGTAACATGGGACTGTGTGAATCCCAAGTACAAACAGAAGAAGAGGCATTATAAGAATTCAGGAGTTATCATCCTCAGTGAACTTAAGGTAAAATATGTAATTCTGCATACCATATTTTAGTCTGTTGTTCAATGATACCAACCTGATTTGCCAAGAGTTGGTACTGTGTCAAATGTTACTGCTTTAATCTCATAAAATCATATCATATTTTACTCTCAATACACTGTAAAATGTAGTGTAGTATAGTGCTGAATATTGTACCATTTCTTGAAAATCGTTTGAATTTAAATCACAAAACTTAGAAAAGATCTTGAAATATTTAACAAGATACTCCAATATTGGCACCAAATCCTTGTGTTGAAAGAGTATGGTCTACATCTTACCTAATCTTTTTAAAACTTTAACACATTTTTATTTAGACAATGTTTTATTCTTCTGAAATTTCATTTACAAATTAGTTGCTTCAATTGTAGGGGTTTAAAAATAGTAGTTTTACATCAAGATTATGATATAAAGCAGTAATGTAAAGTAATAAATAGTTTCTTATTAAATGTAACACATTTTTAAGAATAAAATTAACTAAATTGTGCTTTGACCAACTGTAATGGTAGATTTTGTGTAGTCTGTCATGGTGCACAGCAGATTGCCTTAGTTAATACTGCTTTAATCATCAGATGCTCCAGGGCTATAGAGCAGCTGAGGATGAAAGCTAGAGAGTGGGATTCACCAAAACATCCTGTCTCTGAGTTCTCCCTCTTTATTTTTTCCAGCTCCATAGAGTGTACTCCTTCTTGGATTACATCATGGGAGGAATGCAGATTCACTTTACGGTAAACTGAGTAGAGGTTGCTTTTGCGCAGCTTTGTTGTGTCTGTTATCAAGCTTACTATGCGCTCCAGGTGACTGGTCTTTTCATTTGTGTTTTTGTACAAAGGTTTTTTTGTAAGTTAAACCATGTGCACTAGTACTGTTGCTTAAAAAACAGCATCATCAGTATCACAAGAAAATACCACAGAACATTAAAAGCAAATAACAAAATACTCTTTTTTTATTACCTTTGTATCGCCATTATATATGGCCTACATACAGATGATGCTAATTCATGTAAATTGGCAAAGTTTAACCATTCTCATGTCTCCTCGCCAGGTTGCTATTGACTTCACAGCGTCCAATGGCGACCCCAGAAACAGTTGTTCGTTGCACTACATAAACCCATACCAGCCCAATGAGTACCTGAAGGCCCTCATTGCTGTTGGAGAGATCTGTCAGGACTATGACAGGTCAGTAACTTAGACTTTTCTACATTTTACAGACATTTAGTTTTTGTCTTTTGAGGATTTTTTTTTTTTTTTTTTTAAGACCAGTGCAGTTTTAAAAGGATTAGCATGTAGGAGAGGGATTAAAGGGTTGAGTAAAGAAAGACTCCTGCTATGGATGTAATTTCTATTAGAACATTATAGCTACAATGTCTCTTTTCTGCACTAGATCTGATCAGGCTGTAATGGCTAAATGGCTTTGTTATATGTCTCAGTAGCTCTCACCCAAGCAAAAGAAGATAACAGAAACAGTGGAATAGAAGGGCTATTATGTTATTTTTGATGACGAGTTTTACTGCTGCTCCCTGACCCACATCTCATAAATCAATTCACAGTAATTTGCATAAAGTAGCATCTGCATTTATTGGTTGGTCATTGTTCTCAGTATTATTAATACTACATGTTCTTAGCAGTAACAAAAGGTTAATCTAATGCCCAGTGCTAAGATATGTATGAGAAATGATTGTGCTTGTAAAATAATGACTAATGCATGAGGTTGATTCAGACCTGGATGTCCTTATCTGGTACTTGACTCAAGGACACGGAGGACACTTACATGTTTCTTGTGTTTTCTTCCACTAATATTAATATAACAAAAATTACACATTGGCATTAGCACACTTATGACATAATGCCAATGGCATTATGGTTTATGGTGATACATACAATTTCTGAGCTGCAGGTGAATATGTCAGCCACATTTTCAACATGTAGTTTAATGAGTTTCTAATATGTATTTTTGTAGTTTTAATTTACCATATGCTTGCATTTACAAGTATCATCTATGTCATCATCAGAAAATGTCTGGGCTCCCTTGTGCCCCCAGATCTAAAACTTTGTCATAACAATGACCAATCAAGGATATTCCCGAACATGAGGATGGATCTAAATGAACTTAGCAAAATGTATTTCAAAATGTATTTATTAAAGCAAATATTAAAACTTGAATGAATACAAGATATGTTTATTGCCATGCTGCAGAATGTTCAAGGCAAAGAAATAACATCTCCATGGAGAGAAGCAGACCTTACACCAGAAAGTAACATTATGCATTTTTAAAATAAGAATTTAAAACACATGCAAAATGGACTTTTCAGAGTTCTTTTAACCGTGTTATAGTTGTTTCCCCTCACCATTTACTCACCCACAGTTGTATTTGGACTGATTTGTACATGTTTGAGAAATCTTTAATCACTTATTTTCAAGATGGCATTTCGCCAATCAACCCTCATTTTCACAGCCACTGGCATACGCCCACTGCTCTGTACTTCATTCTCCAATTTTATTTTCTTATGTCTCTGGGATACGTAGTATTTGCCAGCACTGCATTGTCATTTTGGTAAAAAAAATGAAAAAATCTTCTACCTGCTATGTGATGTGCTGCTATTCAACGTGGGTGCAGACAGCTACACAGCTCTTTGTTGTGATGACGTTTATGGAGAAGTATATTGCGATTTAAAATGATCAAGTTATAATTTAATAATTCAAGAGTGTTATAGATTATAACTACACAGCAGACACAAACACAATAGGCCTTCTGTAAGATTATATTTTTTTTTTACTACAGTAAACACAAATACAATATACATTCAACCACCACTCTTATAGTATATTCACAGTGCTCCTTAGATGCATGCTTCTGAATGATTAAAATAACACTTTGTAATCACACATCTTGTAGTACATTTTAATTAAGCTTTTGAAAGCACTTGCAGGGTTGTTCCTGTATGTAACAGTTTCATAGCTCTTCACAGTCTCTTTAGTCACTGCGGTTCTTGGCTATATGCTTTCCCCTGAGGATTCTCACAGCAAGCTTCTTGCCTCTAGTCCTCCACAGTTCACACACTGTCATCATTAGCCTGAGATGGAC
This sequence comes from Boleophthalmus pectinirostris, assembly GCF_026225935.1. NCBI lineage: Eukaryota > Metazoa > Chordata > Actinopteri > Gobiiformes > Gobiidae > Boleophthalmus > Boleophthalmus pectinirostris. Next base: position 20,357,594 of record NW_026571140.1, read on the forward strand.
ACATGCTGAGGTAGAGGATAACACCGACACAGCAACTGCTTCAAAAAACAAAACCAAAAAAATTACAATGTGTTGTCAGTGTGTCCAATTTAAGCAACTGGAAAAGTGGGGGAGGACACATTAATACAATTTGCCAATTTATTGGCAAATTACTTTTAAATGCACTATTTAAAGGAACATCCTTTTCTCAACTGTTGAACTAATCCAGATGAGGATTAACTCACTACTGATTTATGCAGATCTCTCATTGGATACCCACAAGTGCACTATCAGGCTAATTATAGCACCGTGAGATTGCTTAGCCACACAATCCTTCAGAGGACAAAAGTGGGCAGTAGTAATTGTATTCAAACATTACTTATATTCTGTTATTAGTTTATGCCATTCAGCCTTACAAATGGAAGTTTATAAGAATTCCAAAACTGCATTATTTTTGAAGCAGTACAGTAAATACTACTGCTATATACTAAGGAACTATTACTCATGCTCAAGTATTAAGTGTTAAATTAGCACCACATATATGTTATGTATTTATTGTTATTATAGATCAAGAATACTTGGTATCTGTCTATTTATAGCAACCCATAAACCAGCATTTATGTTACACTGTTTTACACATGCATCTAGTGCAGCTAGGATATGAATGTAGGTAGTTGTTCTCTTGAAAGGTGTATTGTATTGTTGTAGCACGTGGGCACGCATCCGGACCTTTTAGCCTTCAGTGCATATAGGTGATGTGGGCTGTGAGTGCATTACAGGGCTTTTTGTCTGTGTGGGTAGAGTTTACCTCACTGAGAGACCTATTATACCCAGTACAGCTCTCTCTCTTCACATTGCTAGAAAAATTACAAAAGAAGGACTAGCTGTGCACATAGAGTAAAAACATAATCGGATTTCTCTATCGCATTGGAAACAGGTCAAGGGGGTAAAAAATTAGAACGTTTTTCACCAAAGTGGAAGATAAAAATCAGTAGTAGGAGCAATATGCAAAGTTAAGTGGCAAACGGAATAAAGACAGGTATGGACATGACACATGACAGAGGCATAAGGGCATGGAGGGTAAGGGTGTAGTAACTAAATACATGTACCAAAAATAAGGAAATACTTTTTAAATTTTTTTTTTAATTAAATATATGTTGAGATGTGTTTATGCAAACATATTACACAAAGTAAAAAGCCACATACATTTGACGCATACATTAAAAGCACAGTGAAGTGCATATTCACAATACTCCATATGGCATTATATGGCATTAGAAAGCATCTGGCTTTCATATAAAACACTTCAAAGTCATCTGTCAATGGAATTTCATACATCTTTGCTGTAAACAGTGTTACCCTTTGCATTTGTGGCTTTTCTGGCTGTCTGCAATTACAAAGCAGCGGCAGCAATACGGCAAGAAAAAAAAAAAAGAAATATATATATATATTATATATATATATATATATATATATATATATATATATATATATATATATATATATATATATATGTATATATGTATATATTAGGGTTGTCAAATTATCGTGTTAATTGCGATTAATTAATTACAGTCATATTTAGCGCGTTATGTTTTTTAATCGCGTTAATCTCATTTTTAATCTGTAACTTTACTGTTTCTGTATGCGAGTTGCTTTATTATAAAACCTGTTTTATATGTTGGGACAACAACACACACACACACACACACAAAAAAACACATTTATACATTTTTTTATTTCGGTAATTCCACTCATTGCCGGAAACCCACACAAAACGCGCGCAGTAAGAGCGATGTAAACGTCATGTTAACGTTGGCGGCGTCAGTCAGACAATGGACGAGGTCGAAGAGCCAGTAGAACAGAGTCAGCAGTGCACAGGTAAAAACACATTCGTGTCTTGGAAATTATTCTCCCGATGTGAAATATAAAAGAAAATAACAAATATAAAATCGTCTACAACTTAAATGTCACTGGTGAAAACAACCTGCATAGGCTCATGATGTCTGCACTACTGTCCTATAGTGACCTGCCACATGAGGGGACACGCACACAAACAGAAACACACACAAACACACCTTCATCATCGTCATTAACCTGAGAACGCGCGGACCATGTTTCCTTCCGTAGTTACTGCGCGGACACCGACGTGCTCCCGTGAGCCGCGTGTGGATCGTGTTTTCTCGCGTACGCTGCGTAAACCGCGCTTCCTCCTGTGCGCCTCTAAACCAGAACTAACACCAAGACTAAAACCAGGACTAATCCAGTCCAGGACTAAACCAGGACTAAACCAGGTCTAAACCAGGACTAAACCAGGACTAAAACCAGAACTAAAACCAGAACTAAAACCAGGTCTAAACCAGGTCTAAACCAGGTCTAAACCAGGACTAAACCAGGACTAAATCAGGACTAAACCAGAACTAAAACCAGAAGTAAAACCAGAACTAAAACCAGAACTAAAACCAGGTCTAAACCAGGACTAAACCAGAACTAAAACCAGGTCTAAACCAGGTCTAAACCAGGACTAAACCAGAACTAAAACCAGAACTAAAACCAGAACTAAAACCAGGTCTAAACCAGGACTAAACCAGAACTAACACCAGGACTAAAACCAGGACTAACCCTTTCCAGGACTAAAATAGGACTAAACTAGGACTAAAGCAGGTCTAAACCAGGACTAAAACCAGTGATCTCATATATAAAGCATTTCTCTATCAATAATATTTTTAATATGGTTAAGGAAAGACTGGACTTTTTATTGTCTTTAAGTAGACAAAAGTTATTATGTTCAGATTTCCTCATCTTTGCTACTTTACAGCAAACAGTTTCTTATTCATGGAGACTTGGGCTCAGCCAATTTGGAGAGATTTGTTAAACAATAAATGACTTTATAAAGTCACTTTTCTTAATCTATATCAGTCTTTTGATCTGCCACAATAATGTAATAATGAATTTAAATGAAAATACCTCAAATTGAAGGCTTTTCTCAGCAATTTTTAGGTGAGATTAAAATTAGATTAATTAGATTAATTAATTACAGATCATAATTAATTAATCTATCAATTTTTTAATCGCATGACAGCACTAATATATATATATATATATATATATATATATATATATATATATATATATATATATATATATATATACACTGTCAGTGCTGCATTCACATCGTCTTAGAAGCCAGCTCAATGGCAAGAACAAGGTGCAGGCAATCAACAGCTACGCCCTGCCAGTGATCAGATACCCTGCAGGGATTGTAAGCTGGCCAAAGGAGGAGATACAGACCACAGATGTTAAGACACGAAAGCTCCTGACCATGCATGGAGGGTTCCATCCCAAATCCAGCACCCTGAGACTGTACGCAGGCCGGAAGGAAGGGGGCCGAGGACTAGTGAGTGTGGGAACCACTGTCCAGGATGAAACATCCAAGCTCCTTGAGTACATCAAGGACAAGGCCCCGGCAGATGAGGTGCTCAGAGAATGTCTCAGACAGTGGGGTCCAGAGGAAGAGGTGCTGGAGGGACCATCATGGCAGGACAAACCCCTACATGGGGCGTACCACCGGAACATAACTGAAGTGGCTGATATCAAGAAATCCTACCAATGGCTTGAGAGGGCTGGTCTGAAGGACAGCACAGAGGCACTGATCCTGGCTGCTCAGGAGCAGGCCCTGGGCACTCGAGCAATAGAGGCCCAGATCTACCACACCAGACAAGACCCACGGTGTAGACTGTGCAAAGAGGCTCCTGAGACAGTCCAGCACATAACTGCAGGGTGTAAGATGCTGGCAGGGAAAGCATACATGGAGCGACATAACCAAGTGGCGGGCATAGTGTACAGAAACATCTGTGCAGAGTACGGGCTGGAAACCCCAGGATCAAGGTGGGAAACACCTCCAAAGGTTGTGGAGAATGACCGAGCCAAGATCCTGTGGGACTTCCAGATACAGACTGACAGAATGGTGATGGCGAACCAACCAGACATAGTGGTGGTGGATAAGAAACAGAGCAGAGCCGTGGTGGTTGACATCGCAATACCAAGCGATGGTAATATCAGGAAAAAGGAACACGAGAAGCTAGAGAAATACCAGGGGCTCAAGGAAGAGCTGGAGAGAGCCTGGAAAGTAAAGGCATCAGTGGTGCCTGTGGTGATCGGAGCACTCGGGGCTGTAACCCCCAAACTGGAAGAGTGGCTACAACAGATACCGGGAAAAACAATGGACATCTCAGTCCAGAAAAGTGCAGTACTGGGAACAGCAAAGATACTGCGCAGAACTCTCAAGCTCCCAGGCCTCTGGTAGAGGACCCGAGCTGAATGAGGGTGAGAGAGACCTACCACCGTGGAAGGTGAGAAACACATTTATATATATATATATATATATATATATATATATATATATATATATATATATATATATATATATATATATATATATATATATATATATATATATATATATATATATATATATATAAGCTCTGGCCAGTGCATAGAGTCAAGGGATCCATTTAAAATTGTGGTTCAGGATTTAAACATTTGTGAAATGCACAGAATATGTTTACAGTTAAAGATAATTTTGATAGATTTACAATTTACAGTGCGACTAATTTGTGATGATTTTGTATCTTTTTAGTGATAAAAGATTCTCTGCTTTGGGCTTTGGTGCAAGAATTCCTCCAAACTATGAGGTGAGCTTTTTTTCTCATCACTGACCCTTTCTCTGACACACTAATTTATATTCATACATTCTTTGTATATACTGAGCTAGCAGATTTCTCTGACCAGTTTTGTCAGTTTGCAAGTATTAATTATAATTAATCCTACTGAGTTATGTAATACAGTATATTTTATTTCTATACATTATGGGACCATAAGGAATAACTTAAATCTTGAAATGTCAGCACGTTCTAAAAACAACACTTTGTGTTTTGAAGAAATAAATGTTGGACCTGAATTGAGCCTATCACAAAGCTAGGACCACTAAATTGCAATAATTGTCAGTCAAAAACAAAATGACCTATAAAACAGTGAGCAAGAGGGCCAAAAGGCATACAGTATATTACAGTACGCTGTGATTCCCAACCTTAATTAGCTGTGTGGAGCTGGAGTAACTCAATTAGACCTTTGAGAATATTAGCAGTTTAATGGTCCATAAAAACATGAATTCCTTTGACCTAACAGACTAAAGTATAACAATACAACATCAACAACAATACAGTAACAACCTCTAGTACCTCAAAGAGCTCTTGATGGATGCTAGAAAAACAAAACACTGTATCATTTTATTTCAGGCCTACAAAACATGTTATACTCATAACTGTAATCCATTTAACAGACCTCAGATACCTTTGTATTTAGCAGCATTGACAGCATTGAATCAGTTATTACACTTTTGCAGTTTTATAAGTTAACAAAGGTAATAAACGCTAATTCCCCTGCAGCTATTATGGAAAATACACATCACTTTTATGATGATTCCTGGATTTGTCACATTTAATCCCAGAATAACTTGTAAAAATGACTTTAACTGGTGCTGGAGAGCATTCAATTGTCGCTGATCTGTCTGACAGTTGGTGGTGTGAAAAAAACAGTTTCTTGTGAGAGGAGGCATCAAGAGGAGGGATTTAATTTGTGCCAAATAAACAGCTTTGACAAACATCAGAATCAATCTGATACTTTGGATGGCGAGAATAGTCTGCATACAAGATGAGAACCAGCAGCCTTCTGTCACAAATCGTTGCTATGAACATTCAGGTTATAATGTGAGGCCACTTTGTTAAACTCACGTGCCTTATGTATTTCACTGTGTATCGTTTGTCTCTTGTCTTTTTCCCAAAACAGGTGTCTCATGACTTTGCAATCAACTTCAACCCGGAGGATGATGAATGTGAAGGTAAGACAACTCTCCATATTTATATTGCAATTAGTATATTTGTCACAAGCTTTGTCTGTCCACAAGCTATTTTGACTGTGCAAAACCAGGTAATTCAAGTGGAGTGTTTCAAGAATGGATTAAATATGCTTTCATTTCTTGGTAGGAGGCAGAAAAAGAATAAACGTGCATGTTTATGTAATCTTCCAAAGTCTGGCATATAACTTGCCACAAATGGTGCCACTAGGCCAAGTTACAAGTTAGATCTATGGAGAGGCAGAAAGCCTGATGTTCAAGGTCTGTAACTGAATAAATGTGAGATATACATGTTTAATCCTCAACTGTGGAACTTTGCAGGAAAAGCAATAGCATCTCCATGAGACAAACAGGTGTATGGCAGCCCCTCAACAGAAAAGTACATAGTGCACATTTCAGATCATCTAATAGTACCCATATATTTTCAAATGCTGTGTTTACTATTATTATTCTCTTGTACTACTTCACATATTTGAAGTAGTAAGCACATTTTTTTTTCATATACTACAAGATATTAACTTCAAATTGCCTGTCTCTTGTTTACCTCCTTGTTGTATGTTACAACTGCAGTCATGTCTCCTGTTGTGTCTTTGATTAGAGATCCAAGGGGTGGTCGAGGCCTATCAGAACTGCCTTCCTAAGATCCAGTTGTACGGTCCCACCAACGTCTCTCCAATCATTAACAGGATAGCCAAGCTTGCAGCAGGAGATGGCAACATTAAAGATGCCTCAGTGAGTGTCCTGCACAAACATGTAAATGTAAAACAAGGCTTTGTTGTGATGGATTGTTGAATTCTTCTTATTGTAGCCTCTGATTCACTTCCATGTTTAAAGTAACAATTCCCTACAGTAAAACAGGAAAAGATATAAACATAGAGTTGATTTGCATTATCTGAATTATAGATCTCCCTCAGAGTCCTCAGCAACTTTAGAAACGTCTGAATATAAAATACGCACATGGTTTGTCACTGGAGCCTCCTTCTTTCTTGTCAAAGTCAATGTGTCAATGTGAATGATGAAAATTATTCATTATTTTTTAACTTGGACTGCTCATTTATATTTATGCTCCATAATATTTGTGAATGCATAGTGGGCATACAAACCAGCCACAAGGGACACAGGGCAGCTTAATCCTTATTTTAGCCAAAAGCATGAACGATATGAATTAATATGTTTACGTGAGGTAGGGAATCCAGCTTAAACATAATGCCCAATTTTCAAAGCATTATTATACAAAAGGAGATACACGGAAAAATAATTGTGGCCTTTATGTGAACCCCAAAGTCAGTTTTATGGCAAACATCTGTGTCAGTGGGAGTAATTTTACTGAGTAGTTGTTAGAATTAGAACATTAGAATCACATTTTGCTCACCCTGCATATAAAATGCTATTCTTCCGTTCTCCTATCTCCCTTTTCTTTTCACATTTTTTTTTAAAAGCATTTGTTTTAAGTGCTCTACACTAAAACGGCCTACTCACTGGAGGCTTTCAAATCATTCAAAGCAACATTAAAGCCCTACTTCAGACTGCATCAACCATTATCATTTTCTGGTTTTCAATTCTGTTTTTTGTTCTGTTATTTTCTCTTCTCTAGCGATACCACATTTTGCTCATCCTCACTGATGGTGTGGTCACAGACATGGCAGACACTCGTGAAGCCATTGTGCGAGGCTCCTACCAGCCCCTGTCCATCATCATTGTGGGCGTCGGCAATGCAGACTTCACAGACATGCAAATCTTGGACGGTGATGATGGAGTCCTCCGCTCACCAAAGGGGGAGCCTGTGCTAAGAGATATTGTGCAATTTGTGCCCTTCAGGGAATTCAAAACGGTAATCTGTCAATCCTTCACTGCTTTCTTTGAGCTTTCTTTTAACCCACTCTTTTTTAAAATTTAGTCACAGCTCTTTTTTTAAATATAGATAAACAGTAACACCCCCAGACTCTGTTGTTTCAAATGGATGACTAAGGTTTGTGTAAAATGACTTTGATAAAGGTGAAGGAGACCCAGAAATGTCTTTCAAAATGAATGGTGGCTGCCATTGACATTTCAGACACATTACTTCAGTGCATTGGCTTTCCATGTGACCTTCATGACTATCTGATGAAATATGAATGGAAAAATTATATCCTATCATTCAAAGATGAAATATGTCCACTTCATCATGGCCATAATTGTTCAGGAGCAATATTAACTTTTTATTAATGTAGATATTTGTATTCAGAGCCTGGTGGAAAAGTGGTTAAGGCCTACAAATAACAATATGGAGCTTCTGGATTCATATTATATGACATGATAAGCCTGTGTTTATACGTAAATATAATAAATTAGCCAATTTGGTATTCAAGTGGAGGCTAGGATGAGAGATGACTGTTTTCACATGTGTTATTCTGTGTCTTGCCTCAGGCCTCACCAGCGGCTCTGGCCAAATGCGTCTTGGCGGAGGTCCCCAAACAAGTGGTTGAGTATTACAGTCACAAGGCCATTGCCCCAATGTCTCCTGTACGGGACTTATCCACGCCCATCCTCAGCCCCATGGCAACCACACCCACAGAGTAAAAGCCAGCTTTAACCAGTGTGGAAAAAAAGACTTCAGAAATGATTCCTTTGTGAGACTCAGTTTCCTTCTATCAAGATGTTTACACAAAAGCCAGAAGCTATGGGTTTGTCTGTGCCATGTGGATCTGGGACATGTTCCAATCATCTGCCTCTCACCACATGCGTCCTTGAGGAATTTTCCTTGGATTTTTTTCATGCATGCAGGCTAAACCTTTGAGAAATCATTTATTGATCATCATATTTTTTCAATGCCACTAGTCAATACAACTCTTACATGCCACTTATTATGTTAAAATCATATATATTAAACTTATCTATGAAACTCATAATCCTATAAAGAATAACATAAGATTCTGCAATGTATTAGGGCTGCCAGTAAAAAAATCTCCTCAAATTTAAATAGAAATAATCAAAACTATGAATTAAAAAATGAATATATGAACTAAAAATGTAAATAAAACTATCCAACTAGCCCTGTAACAAAAATTATAAATTAAAAATTATGTTTGACAATTTGTCTATAATATCCCTCTAAACTCCAGCAAATATTAATGATTATGAGGGTTGCCAGATTGCGTAAAAAATAAATCCATCCTCATTTCCATGGCTGTCTGTGTGCAGAGCTGTGTTTTGTTTTCATGTGTAACAGTCTTGAACCACCACAACACAGCGGCATAATGACTCTCCTAGCTGCTTTTCCTTTGTCACGTTCATAATGCCAAGTCACAAAAGAGGAAAGGTTTACACAGATTCCATTAGTGTTCATGCCAAGGCAGAAGTTCAGTTTGTTCTCCAGCTATAAAGCTTGAGATATTGTCGTCACACCCCAGTGAAATTCCACACAGTCAATGGAGATTTTAAGATCCCAGCTAATGGCAAACTTAGCGTTTTTGACAAAGTTTTTGGACACAGTAGCTCACACATCACAATATATTATCATAACAAGGAGAAAAAATATAAATGATAATAATACATTCAAAAATAAGTAGCAAAAAAACCATGGTGGATTTCCCCAAACTTTTGATTTATGGCGTAGGAACCCAGATCTTTATACCAGATCAACATCCCAATCTACAGGCACATAAACAGCATTTCTGTGGGAGAGGCTGATTGTTCACAGTGTTTTTAGTATTTAGTAAATGCTAGAAAATAAATGTTTAATTCCCTTCTTCCTAGTTTGTTTATCTCTGGGCACACTTTACCAGTGGTGGTTCAGCATTAAAATTTTATTTTTTTTACATTTCCAATGACATTTTTGTAGTTCCTTTCATTAGTCATGGTCTCTTTCCACAAATGGCCTTTACCAAATGTTATAAACTGCTGAGGCTATGGGTTTTGTATATTAATATATTTTTCCTTTTTAGTCCTTGTTCCCATTACCCATAAAATAAGGCTGCAAATCTCCCATCTTTTAGGTGCTTAGGACTCTGGTGCTTTGTATATCAGCAGTGCGTTGTTTTATGAATGGCTCAGTTTCTTAACTCCACATATCATGCTACTGCTGCTGCCATTAAAAGCAATGGAAGTCAATCTTGTTTTTGTGGGACAGGACATACTTCAAATATGAATCTGACTTTGATGTGTCCTCCAGCGCATTGTCAGAGACACAATATTGAATTCCTCCTAACACCCCTAACACACAAAGAGAGATGGACTCCAACCCCTTTGAAGATCACTATCGAGGCTTCTTCTGTCACTATGGATTACACAACGGGACCTATTGATTTGGTGGATCTATCAGGGGACCAACATTCTTCGGTCTATTTGAAGACTTTAGAATGTTGAGGACCAATGGGGATGTTGACTTTACAGCTGATCTTGTGAATTTACAAAATGATAAAAATGCAGAGAATCTCCACACCATATATGAATTGTAAAGATAAGAAAACTATATTCATGCTACCTTCATTTGTGTATATGATCATTTAATATATTTTCATGTATTTTAAACTAGTTGTTTTAATGCCATATTAATGTGTTCAAGATTTTATGGTTACAACAGCACAAATATCCTCTACTATATTTATCATTTGACTGCAAGGTAAAGAATACAATTAAGAACAGAGATGACCACATTCCTTCTTAATGAAACCTGTGTGTTTCTTTTTCAACGTCAGCTGTATAGAATTAAGAATGCCAATAACAAAAGTGTTTCTTGTGCTCAAAGGCAAGTAGATCCTATTTTCTCTCATATGAATATCTTAAAGGCATCCGTGCGAGCCGTGCCTTACATGGAAATTCCCACTTTAATCCATTACTTGTATTACTGCTTAGCCTCAGGTTATGAGCTGCACAGCTCAAATGCCTCATTACCCTTTTTATGAGCCATGATTTTACACTGATACTCCTCCTAAAACGCATGTTGACTTACATTTAGTTTAGTGGCCTCACCTTCAGACCCATTCATCTTAACTGCATCTCACCAAACTCCGTCTCAACATTTTGAAAATCATTGTATAAAGATCTTTAAATACATTTTATTTGTGCTTAATTAGTGGTAATAGTTAACAGGCACTGGAGACAGTATGGCATAGTTCTTGTGGCCATATTTCACTGTGGAATAATAAAAAAAAGCTGTGAGAATCCAGTGAGCTGCATATTTCCTTATCTCTGCACACTCTATTGTAAAACTAAATTAGCCAGTCAAAGGTTCTGAACCCAAAAGCTGTCTTCAAATCCCCATCCACTCAGTGTCTTCTCCATCCAGAGTTAATCAGAACAGCGTTTACAGCACACAACCCTAATATGCAACTTAAGCTGCAGCACGTGGACAGGAGATGGTCCATGTATGTACAATATTTGATTAAGTCAAAAGGGACAAAAGGGATCCGTTGCATGCTTATTTTCATTATGGAGCTGTGCTGTGCAATCATTTCTTTTTGGATTTGATAATATGCTGATATGCAAGCCTGCATTTGCACAACCCTCTATTGTTGTAGTTTATGCTCTTTGTCTTGCAGTATTAGGCTAATAAATTTCATCTTTGAACTGTGTTTGGATCTGTTGGTTCTTTTCTTGAATGGAAGATAAAAAAGATATATTCCATTTTGATGATATACAGCTTTGTCATTTTTAAATGGCAAATGAATGTGGTATTGCAGAAATACTTGTTCCTATTTTAAAGGGTACTACATTTCAGATTCATCATTTATACCCCTATAAAGTTCAAGTCACGTTTTTGCACAGTTTAGATCTGGGGGAGTTGGTTGGCCTCAGTAATCTGCTCAGTACAGCCCAAACACCACTTATGAAAATGTTAGTGATTCGCAGAGTAAAATTCCAGTTCTATTTCTCATGTTGTGGTGTGGTGATGGAAAAACGCCCTGACTGAGGCGAGCCCACTCTTTTATCTCCATCAGACAGCTCCTTTCATTTAACGTCTATTGTCGAGAGCACTGAATAACACCCGTTTCCATGGTGATGTCTACTTGTGGGGGGGCGAAGACCTTCATATTTTTTTTCTTTTTTTTGTCAGTTTCAGGGACAAAGGCAGTGAATGGCAGAGTAGGACATTGGCACATTATGCCAGAGGATGATCAGGGCCTTGTTTTAGAGGGTATACTTATTTAATTGTATTTACGTATTTGGTCTAAGGCTATCTATTTTATGTCCGACAGTGCTGCAATCCTTAGGTCAACTAGATGCGCATTTTCACTCTCTCCCAAAGATCTTGTTTAGTGCTGTGTCCACTGATTTATGGCCACAATTAAGCGCTCATTTCTTACTCGCAATAAAACAAATGGTAAATGTCCACCTTGGGACAGGGTGATGGTGTTTCAGATTATCTTTGTTGCCTTTAAACTCAGCTTGGCTTCCCTTTACATGTATATAGCTTCAGGTTGGATATTGCCAGAGGCTTGATAACAAAACAAAACAATCATACTTTATATTCCTGGTTGTTGTATAATGAGGAAATGACTAATAAGCGATACAGAATAGAAAATATTGCTGGTAATTAGCTGTCGATGGTTTCCCTAGGGTGCCATATACATAGCTTTGAAATTCTTGCAGAGCTATAGTGCTTTGTGATGTTGTTGCTGCTAGTCCCAGGGTGCTTTGTGGATGACATGCACAACACATGCCATGCGCCTCAGTGTGCACACACCTGAAGAATGAGGTCAAGATGAGAAGACATTGCAGTAATGAAGGATGCTCCCTTTGACAAGAGCCTGATGGAGAGAAATACAAAACATCAAATGAACATTGTATTGTTATGGTGTTCTTTTTACAGCCGTGGTAATGAGACACCTCTACAAGTCATTGGCAATTGGTGCAGTAGGACTTTGATTGCAACAAATCGATACATGAGTGGAGTGGACAGCTAATTGTAAAAACATTCAACTTTCCTGTATTTGGTTATTTTCTTAGCCTCTATGGGATATTATTAGCCTCCTATAGAGTGAAATGATCTGCATAATTATCAACAGCAGTAGCGTTCGCCTGAACAAACTGATGAGAGGATGCTGGCATGACACCCTTACGCAAGACACCCCAAAAAAGGGCCTGAGTACTCCAAAGGCTCATTAATTGGCATGTATCTTTAGAGCAGTGTTTTTCAAGCTGTCGTACACTTATCACTGGTAGTGCAAATCTTATTTATTTATTTTTGTTTTTCTGTGGGTTGCTGGTGGTATTCAGAAATTCAAATATAAAGCTGATGTATTGCGTGAAAAAATGAAAAAGAGTAGAGGTGGTAAAAAAAAAAAAAAGGGCAAACTATATGAATGTATGTATGACATACATAGTTAAAAATAGCTTTAATGCACTGTGCATCTGCTCCCACAAATCCTATTCAAAAGGCCCCATTAACTTTGGTCAAATGTACACCTTATTTCACAACTATCATCAGTCCCAATGAGAGAAAATGGCATTCTCGCCAATCAGTGCAAACAACATGTTCTGTCTTAAAACTGACAATTGGGTCTCATTATAAAACTGGAGGAGGAAAGAAACTAAGTGAATACCAGAAAGTTATTATTTAAATTTTGTGAGAACCATTGGTGCCCAAGACAATGCAAAATAATTACTATTTCATTTTTAGAAGTTATTATGTCCATGTTGTCACAGTAATGGATTCATAATCTTTTTTTTTATGTTTACAGGGATTTTTTTTTCTTTATTTCCTTTCAAACAGACCACATCCAGTATAATCTCTCTATTATATCTAGGTTTTGGTTAGCTGCCATCTGCTTGAATGAGTTTGCATGGAGGTTGGCACTGACTTCAGTGTGATTATACTTGTTGTTTCTGTGTAGGACTAGCATCTTGCTCATTTCCTGGCTGACAATAGCAGCAAAGTGTCCTCAAATAAAATGTAGAAAATAGATGGCCAAGTTGGAAAGATTAGTGCCTTTAATGTAATGCTTCAGACATCAACACAACATCTGTTTTACAGTATTTTATTAACCTAATTATTGGCTATTCAGTTTCACAATGTGTTGTATTATGTCTGTGCCTGGGTAGGAAAGCAATGTGTTGTTTTAAATTTCTTTGGACTTAGGTGTGACAAACCACTTTGGCCAATGCACTTTTGATACTAGGACAATTAAAACAATGATAACCGAGTTATTATTACTAAACAATGAAAAGCCCAAACTATTAAAAACAATATATTAAATAATGACCTATAAAAGTAAAAAAGGCAACAGTCTCATACAACTATTATGCTATAAAATATTAAAGCTATACAAAGTTAAGCCAAATAACAAACACAGTTATAGGCTACTTAAATATTTATATAAGTTCATAGCACCATTTTAAATTAAATGTTTTAAGATAGTGCGAGTTTACAATTTCTTTTTTCTAATATCATTACATCATAATCTCCAAACAAAAAATAACTTCCAGTGAGCTGCTTTGCCATAGTAGTAACTCCCAGTCAATAAAGCAGAAATGTCAAGATGTGATCACAAGTTCCTCTTATTGATCTGTACATTTGTATGCAGTATTTGATGCTGTATATGTCGCCATAAATGAGCAGTGAGGCGAATCGACCTAATAAGTCTGCCCCTTAGTAGCAGACAATGCCCTGGCTGCCATATAAAATAATAGTTTTCCTCTAAAAGACCAACTGCAATATTGTACACTGTGATAGCTATGTGCAAAATGTGATAGTTATGTCGGGCTCACAACAGAATGGGCATAATGCAAAAAGATGAAAACAATCAGTCTTCAACGGCTTCACTGTGTTTGTGTTGCTCTGTGATTGTCAATTATGTGCTAAGCAGGTTATATACAGTAGCATTGTACACTCAGGTGGGAGTGTTCAATGTGGGGTCATCAAGATTCATTACCCACACTGAATAGTGTTTTGGTAAACATGCAACTGAAAATCACAATTATACAGAATCCACGGGCTTCAGAGTGGTTAAAACTGGGATGGTTACCATAAGAACAAACAAGGGTTAAAGGTCCTATACTGTATTGCAAAAATTGACTCTTTAAACCATGTAATACTGTTGTTAACTCATGGAAACAAACACGCCAGGAGGTGTCTAACATGTTTTTATTTATTTATTTTTATTTGAGACAGGGAAAGTGCACAATTTTAACATTAACCTTAACAGGAGAGATGCATTGTACTAGATTGTAGCACCAGTGCTAATTTCCACCTGTAGTCCCTGGACAGGTTCATTGATTGATTGTATTTAACTGACCTTAGCTATAAACTGTTCTTGGAGACCTATGTAGAATGCTTTGGGTTGATGGGGGAAACCAGAGCACCCAGAGGAAACCCATCCAGACACAGGGAGAAACATGCAAACTCCACACAGAAAGGCCCAGGCAACACGGGAATCGAACCTGAAACCTTCGTGCTGTGAGGCATGAGTGCTAGCCACTCACCCAACATGCTGCCACGTTTGAGTAATCTAGTGAAGGTGTATGGAGTTTAGAAAACACAATGGAGCACTTTCATCTTACATCACAAGGTGTTGTGTGTTAAACATATGTGAAACAAAACAAAACTCTAGGTATGTTTTTGAGGAGAAACATTATAACATTATCATTATAGTATAAAAAATTGTATATTAATGGGCCTGTATTTTTCTTTTAAATAACAGAATGTAACAGAATATTTTGTTTACAGTGGACATTACACTACTCAAATTTACTTAGATTTCTGTTTTATATTGTGCATCCCTAATGTAAAGTCGATTTTGTACCACTACAAGACCACTGGGCGGTTGTGCCTGTATAAACCAAAGTTGCATTTTTAAAGTTACTGCGATCTCTCAACACAGTTTATATATATATATATATATATATATATATATATATATATATATATATATATATATATATATATACATATATATATATATATATATATATATATATATATCCATCCATCCATCCATCCATTTTCGTCCGCTTATCCGGGCCAGGTCGCGGGGGGAGCAGCCTAAGCAGGGACTCCCAGACTTCCTTCACCCCAGACACGTCCTCCAGCTCCTCCGGGGGGACCCCGAGGCGTTCCCAGGCCAGCCGAGAGACATAGTCCCTCCAGTGTGTCCTGGGTCTTCCCCGGGGCCTCCTCCCGGTGGGACATGCCCGGAACACCTCCCGAGGGAGGCGCCCAGGAGGCATCCGGAACAGATGCCCGAGCCACCTCAACTGACTCCTCTCGACGTGGAGGAGCAGCGGCTCTACTCCGAGCTCCTCCCGTGTGACTGAGCTCCTCACCCTATCTCTAAGGAGCGCCCAGCCACCCTGCGGAGGAAACTCATTTCGAGCGCTTGTATCCGCGATCTCGTCCTTTCGGTCACTACCCAGAGCTCATGACCATAGGTGAGAGTAGGAACGAAGACTGACCGGTAAATCGAGAGCTTCGCCTTTCGGCTCAGCTCCCTCTTCACCACAACGGTCCGATACAGCGACCGCATCACTGCCGAAGCTGCACCGATCCGCCTGTCAATCTCACGTTCCGTCCTTCCCTCACTCGTGAACAAGACCCCGAGATACTTGAACTCCTCACTTGAGGCAAAGACTCCCCACCCACCCGGAGAGGGCAAGCCACCTTTTTCCGGGTCGAGAACCATGGCCTCGGACTTGGAAGAGCTGATCTTCATCCCAGCCGCTTCACACTCGGCTGCAAACCGCCCCAGTGCACATTGCAGGTCCTGGTTCGATGAAGCCAACAGGACAAACATCGTCGTATATATATATATATATAATATATATATATATATATATATATATATATATATATATATATTATATATATATATATATATTAGTGCTGTCATGCGATTAAAAAAATTGAGAGATTAATTAATTATGATCTGTAATTAATTTTTAATCTCACCTAAAAATTGCTGAGAAAAGCCTTCAATTTGAGGTATTTTCATTTAAATTCATTATTACATTATTGTGGCAGATCAATAGACTGATATAGAACAAAAAAAAAGTGACTTTATAAAGTCATTTATTGTTTAACAAACTTTAACAGATGCAGTCACTTACATTCCACAGTATCATCATTATTATTACTGTTACTAATCTGCAGTGTTGGGAAGGTTACTTTTAAAATGTATTCCCCTACAGATTACAGATCCCAAAATGTAGTTTGTAACTTAATCCATTTAATTACTTCAAGTGAGTAACGTAATTTGAATACTTTGGATTACTTGATATTGTCATGCTTTTTAAAACTACATGAATGTAGCAACTGCAGCCTGCAAATGTTGTTCTTGTTTGTTCTCTTCAAATTGGCTGTTGAGCCCAAGTCTCCATGAATAAGAAACTGTTTGCTGTAAAGTAGCAAAGATGAGGAAATCTGAACATAATAACTTTTGTCTACTTAAAGACAATAAAAAGTCCAGTCTTTCCTTAACCATATTAAAAATATTATTGATAGAGAAATGCTTTATATATGAGATCACTGGTTTTAGTCCTGGTTTAGACCTGGTTTAGACCTACTTTAGTCCTAGTTTAGTCCTGGAATGGGTTAGTCCTGGTTTTAGTCCTGGTTTAGTGGTTTTAGACTGGTTTAGACCTGGTTTAGTTCTGGTTTTTTTAGTTCTGGTTTAGTCCTGGTTTAGTCCTGGTTTAGACCTGGTTTTAGTTTGGTTTAGTCCTGGTTTAGACCTGGTTTAGTTCTGGTTTTAGTTCTAGTGGTTTAGGGGTTTAGTCCTGTGTTAGTGGTTTTCTGGTTTAGTCCCTGGTTTAGTTCTGTTTAGTGGTTTAGTCCTGAAGTCCTGCGTAGGAATGGAAAGTGTCCTGGGTTAGTTAACTGAGTCCATGGTGTTAGTTAATGGTTTTAGGCTTTATATTTCACATTGGGAATTTCCAGACACGAAAACTGGCTGACTCTTTCTAGTAGCCGCGTGGTTTTTATATATATTATATCTATGCGCTATATTATAGTTCATTAGGGTGTTTGGCGTTAAACAACTTAATCAATTAATCAATTTTCTTATGTTTTAATTTGGCCAATTTCATTGTGGGTGTCAAGCGATCCTCATGTTCCATTGTGGAATTATACGTTTGGAGCCAGTCATAGCACACTGTGTTAGACGTGAACATGTTTAAACTGAACCATCTGTGTCAGTCGCTGGACATGTTCACAGTCCAAACAGTCCAATTTGCATTTGTATTCTAAAAACTGTGTCCAGGACTAAACAGTCTAAACCAGGTGAGGAACCAGGCTAAACCAGGTTAACTAGTAAACCAGGACTAAACCAGGACTAGGTCTAAACCAGGACTAAACCAGAACTAACACCAGGACTAAAACCAGGATTTAATCCATTCCAGGAAACTAAACTAGGACTAGGTAAAGTAGGTCTAAACCAGGTCTAAACCAGGACTAAAACCAGTGATCTCATATATAAAGCATTTCTCTATCAATAATATTTTTAATATGGTTAAGGAAAGACTGGACTTTTTATTGTCTTTAAGTAGACAAAAGTTATTATGTTCAGATTTCCTCGTCTTTGCTACTTTACAACAAACAGTTTCTTATTCATGGAGACTTGGGCTCAACAGCCAATTTGGAGAGATTTGTTAAACAATAAATGACTTTATAAAGTCACTTTTTTAAATCTATATTTTGTCTTTTGATCTGCCACAATAATGTAATAATGAATTTAAATGAAAATACCTCAAATTGAAGGCTTTTCTCAGCAGTTTTTAGGTGAGATTAAAATGAGATTAATTAGATTAATTAATTACAGATCATAATTAATTAATCTCTCAATTTTTTTAATCGCATGACAGCACTAATACATATATATATATATATATATATATATATATCCAGCCTGTATTGTAAAATAAATGACTGTCCCGATGTGTCATTTTGTTCTCACACTGAGGTCAAAGAGGACCTGTTTATTCTGACATCTGCCTGGAAAAAACTGCGCTTCAGCTGAAAAATTATACTGCAAGGCTACAAGTGGACGAGTGAGTAATGGCTGAATTGTAATTAGGCTATAGACCCATAAGCAGTTTGGTAGACTCGTATTCTTTTATTTTTATCCAGATTTTAGGCTATAATAAGTCATCACTGTAAAATGAGAATAATGTCAATCACTATAACTATAAATATCACACTGTACAGGATTAAACAGGATTAAACATGTGGAGCATTTTAGTCAACTAATAATTGATGGACATTTACCAGTGGGATTCAGAGGGTCCAGAGTAAACAAACATGCTATTATAATTGCAGCTTTGGACTGTGTGATAAGACATACTGAACGCAGCATCTGGTGATAAGAGGCTGCCTCAGAAAATGTCACCAACATTTGCCTCCCTCTTGTATAAACCAACAGAGACAAGTCTCAACAAGGAAAACAACTGCCACATTTACGTATCACCACTACACCACCACTGCAGCCAACCATTATTTTAGTAATCGACCAGTCAGAAGATTATTTCTATTGTACATTGCTATTTTTAAAATACAAATAAATAAATGTTTAAATATGGGTGCTGTGGATGTCTGGAATATTTACGATTAAAGGGTATTTACACACTGACAATGCAAACAATAAACACATATAAAAGGGTTTTTAGGGGCTGATGGCACAGGTTGGCAGCCTCACTTCTGTCAGTCTAGCCCAGGGAAGCTGAGGCTACAACAGTAACTTACCACCATCAAGTGTGGAGTGAATGAATAATGCACTGTAAAGCGCTTTTGGAGTCTTGAAAGGCATAAATTATTACAAATCTGATTAGTATTGGATTATTCAGGTTATTCGTTGCAGCCCCAAACTAGTTTTATAGACAAATCATACTGTACCTTAGTGTCATCATTATGGTAAACATCCTGACATTTTTACTATACAGTTCTCAGTCTTGCTCAATTGTACAGTACAGCATGGATCCTCCTATCAGAAAATGACATCTGCGGTGGCCAAAAACGCCATTATGTTTGACTTTCATCTTTTAAATAAATAGCTGTATTTATCTGCTATATCACCTGAGATGTTTCTCCATAACTCTACACTTGGTCCTGCCTCTCTCTCCACCTGCTCTCATAGCCCTCTCTAAATGGTCCCACCTGCGTCCATGCACCTGTCATTTCAACACATTCTGAATTTCAAATGTGTTCTCTCTAGTGCACAATGTTTAACCCCCTTGTTTTGCTGTTTTTGTTGTTTTTGGCCATGTTTTTTATCGGCTGGCTCTGCAGTCTGGTTTGTTTGTTCTGCTTTGCTGTCCGCCTACTTACATTTGTCTCAGTGCTGTACCACTTCATTCTCTCCATCATGTCTTCTCCAGGCTGCAGAGCTGAAAAATAAACCATGTTATTCTTATTTGTATTGGAATCTTTGTTTTTGAGGAGCACTGAGACTATAAATGAGTAAGGGCAATATAATTCAATTCTATTTATTTCTGTAAAGCTCTAAATTAGAACAGCAGCAATATATCTAATTATGAAGAATTAATAAAATGTGGAACTGGCATTGTCTACTTAAATATTTCACTGTACAAAATATTAATGCAATGTGACAAATGGTTATACAAAGAATTGCATAAACCTTTTTAATTCCTGTCCATTTTTAGATTTTGCATTGGAAATAGTCTACTATTGTCTCAACATGCTCTGTAAAGCAGTCTTTTTTCTTTTTTTTTTTAAACAATAACATTTCACTTAGATCCATAACAAACACAAATTCTTGAAGCTGTCTGCTGTATTACAAACATGTACAGAGCAGACAGGAGTGGTATGCATGCTAACATTCTCTCTTGTGTTTTAATGCAGTCTCTAAGCTTCTTCATTGACTCCGAGGTCACATCCTCCACATTATTGATCGACTGCTCTATTTTTTGAAACCACAAAATCTTTTTTCATTGCAACTGAGAATGCTAAAACAATGCCCATATGAGTTACATCCAGCCCTATTTGGACTGTTTTGGACTGTTATCTAACTCATTATTCAAGTATTGATCCGTGATTACTTTACTGACTCACTGCTGGATGGAGCGTTTTCAATGAGGATCACTTGACCCAAGAAGTGTCAAATCTTAATTTAGATTTTATTTAGTGTTAGTCACAAAAGTGGGAAATTTAAACCTATGGTGTTTTATTTAATGTTATGTTTCCCCGATTAATTTATTTTTCTCCATATAGTAGCTATATCCTCTGCATTATTATCATTCCATCAATTTCCCATGTCACAAACCTCCAACTACAGTGTAGAGGGGTTACTGAAAATGTAGGAGCCATTTGCATTGACCCCTCTGAACATGTCCCAAAGCACTTTGCATCCATGTTCTAGAATTTGATATTGTCATAATTTCAGATGGACAGCATAGGTCCATGTAACTCTATGGGAGATTTATGTTTTTGATAATAATCCAAACATCAGCAGTTGCTGAACCTTGCCATTATATGTTTGGGACTGGTTTTACAAATTTGGCATATTATGGCTTGAAGTTCTTTCATTTCACTGCAATAATGTTTTTGATGTTGAATAATAAATAATAATTGCTTTCTGAAGATTAAAAACAAATTTCACTTTTGTTCATTAATACTGACAGAAAAAATTTTCTGCCTGTTTTTGTTTAATGTAGAGGTGTATTAATTACATACAGTGTTGGGAAGGTTACTTTTAAAATGTATTCCCTACAGATTACAGATTACATACCCCAAAATGTAGTTTGTAACGTAATCCATTAAATTACTTAAAGTGAGTAAAGTAATCTGATTACTTTGGATTACTTGATATTGTCATGCCTTTTAAAACTACATGAATGTATCAACCACATCCTGAAAATTCTTGTTTGTTCTCTTCAAATTGTCTGTTGAGCCCAAGTCTCCATGAATAAGCAACTGTTTACTGTTGAGAAGCAAAGACCAGGAAATTTTAACATAAATTTTGTCTGCTAAAATAAAATAAAAAGCCCAGTCTTTCCTTAACCATATAAAAAATATTATTGATAGAGAAATTATTTTTATATGAGATCACCTTAAATTATGTCCAACCTACTGTTAGGTATCATTGTTTAGACCTGGTTTTAGTCCTGGTTTAGTCCTGATTTTAGACCTGGTTTTAGTCCTGGTTTAGTCCTGATTTTAGACCTGGTTTAAGTCCTGGTTTAGTTCTGGTTTAGACCTGGTTCAGTCCTGGTTTAGTCCTGATTTTAGACCTGGTTTAGTTCTGGTTTAGTCCTGGTTTAATCCTGGTTTAGTCCTGGACTGGGTTAGTCCTGGTTTAAGTCTTGGTGTTAGTTCTGGTTTAGAGGCGGACAGGAGGAAGCGCGGTCTACACAGCGTAAGCGAGAAAACACGGTCCACACGCGGCGCGCGGGAGAATCACGGTGGTCCGCGCGTTCTCAAGTCGATGACGAAGATGAAGGTGTGTGTTGGTGTGTGTTTGTGTGCGTGTCCCCTCGTGTCGCAGGTCACTATAGGACAGTAGTGCAGACATCATGAGCCTATGCAGGTTGTTTTCACCAGTGACATTTAAGTTGTAGGCGATTTTATATTTGTTATTTTTTTATATCTCACGTCGGGAGAATAATTTCCAAGACACGAATGTGTTTTTACCTGTGCACTGCTGACTCTGTTCTACTGGCTCTTCGACCTCGTCCATTGTCCGACTGACGCCGCCGACGTTAACGTCGCTCTTATTGCCGCGTTCTGTTTGGTTTCCGGCAATGAGTGGAATTACCGAAATAAAAAAATAAATAAATGGGATGTAGCACATGATGTGAAAACAGGAAAATACCGCCTTGTAATCCACTTATTTCAGCAAAGTAACTGTAATTCAATTACCACTTATTTAAACAGTAACTGTAACTGAATACAGTTACTCATAATTTGTACTCTGATTACGTAACGGCGGTACATGTAATCCATTACTACCCAACATTGATTACATAATAATTACCAAACACAAGGCTAAATCCGCAACAACAAATTTCACCATCAAAATCTGATCTGTCCTCCAGCTTTTTGAACTTTAAGGATTATAGAATGCAGTGATGCCATGCAATGTTAATGTTAAAATTAGGGATGGGCATTCGATGAAATTTTCTTAATCGATCGTTGAAAGAATTAACGATCGATTATCGATTAATCATTAACTTTTTAATATTAAAATGATCATCATTATTATTACTATCTGCACTACTAATCTGCATAAATAAATTCAACTTCACGACATATAAACCGTAACGACTCTAGAGCCACATCAATCCGTTTGACATTATAATGTGTTTAATTCTGTTTTGCGCAACTCTCACAGAAACGAAACTTAAAACCGCATCGCTAATTTGCATAAACTAAGCGAAGATAAAACTACAGCTCTTGTGTCGCTGATGCGGTCAACTTCTGTCGGATTAAAAGACATGATTCAGTGGAATACAGGTTAGTGTGACCATATTTGCGTTTGTCAAAACCAGGACACTGTACAGGGGGGTGGGAGGTTGGGACTCGTCATCGACATTGCGCGACTCTCACCTGGTAAAGCTTTTTCCCACTGGACACTGAAACATATGTGCTGCTTTGTTCACTGTGCACATGGACTCACACTTGTCCCGAACGCAACAGGAAAGCGTGGAATTTCTTGTACAAATCATCGTTAAATACACATTTGTGCTTCGGCACGCTGCAGGCTGACCTACTGTTTGTGTCTCGCTCCTTCTGAGTGCAGAGAGCTACATGTACGGACCCCTGTTTGGTCACGCTACGCACAGCAACCTACATTCGGTTTGTCGATTAAAATTAACGTAATCGATGAAATTCTTAATGATCAATTATCGATTAATCGATTAATCATGCCCATCCCTAGTTAAAATATTATGTGTCTAATTCATGAAACTGTGCTCTAAGGTTAAAACATAAATAAAGTCACCACCCATTCTGTTTTTGAATAAGTAAATAACTAGAAGACTCCAGTGACTAACTCTGTGACAGGAGATAAATGGAGTTAATTTTGTACAGTGTTGAGCCCTGTGCTATATAAGCCCTGTGCCATATGTGCTAGCAAAAAGAACAACCAGCAGCACCATTAGAGTGAAAAGTAATATGCATCTATCTTTGTAATTACACTACAGTCACAACAGATATCATTAATTATTTTCAATAAAGATTAAGTTTTAATGTTTGTTATCATGTTTCAAGTTTCAGTCATTATGTAATTCTTTCATAATTTACTCACAAATAGCCTAAATGAAAATCACATTAAAAAAAAGAAAAATATTAGGCACTCAGTTACAGAATATTTAAGTCTTTATTGTGAGTTGTCAGGAAGCATTAAAAACAAAACGTACAATGCATTTACAGTACAGTGTTTTTATGCTTCCTGCCCGCTGCACCCTTTATCATAAGCACCCTTAGTAACATGGATACCAGCAGCTCTCTGTCTCTGCTGCTGGTGTAAAAAATAAATTGCTAGATATTAGGCTTCTGTATAGGGCCCATATTATGCTATTTTATGATCTGTGTTATAGTGTTGTTTCCTTGTGTTTTTTTCATTCACACATGTTTAACACACAAACCCACCATATTTAAAATTAGTTGTTCTCTCAAATTCAAAACCACCATCCGCTTTGTGATGTCATGTGGTAAAATAGTCAGTGCTCCACTGTGTTTTTAAACTCCATACATCTTCACTAGAATCATTTGGATAA
This sequence comes from Boleophthalmus pectinirostris, assembly GCF_026225935.1. Lineage (NCBI taxonomy): Eukaryota > Metazoa > Chordata > Actinopteri > Gobiiformes > Gobiidae > Boleophthalmus > Boleophthalmus pectinirostris. Next base: position 20,382,129 of record NW_026571140.1, read on the forward strand.
TTTCAGCTCTGGAATAGGCCATCTCTACTGAACTAACGGTAAAAGGTGTTAACTTGAAAACTACCACTACAACAACTTTGAGATTTGGGGATGCCGACAGTTTAATAATCTTGGGTTACTCAAAAATGTGTAAATGAAACAAAACAAACTAAAAAAAATTATGTTTTTGCGGAGGCAACAATATTATGGCATGGCTTAAAGCTTGCAAGAGTCAATTTTGTATAATACAGGACCTTTAAATGACATGTTCCCCCAAAGCCACTGGGAACTGTTAACTTGCAGGTACATTCAGATGCAGCCAAATGGCATCGGTGAACACACATGAAGAATAGCTATTGAATGTGTGTGAGAATTTACATTTATATTGATTCACATGTATGTTCTCCTTTGTCTATTGTGTGGTAAAACCCCAAAGAATTATCAGTATCACCATTCCTAACAAAAGTCATCCAACTATCCTCACAAGACAAATGCTTTGTGGCAGAATAATATTTATTTTTGCTGTCTGCATGATTGAGTATGGGCCATTTTCACAAACCACTATCCTACAGCCACAGTGTGAGAGAAAATTCACAACCAGATACTTGCTTTTATTGGCCGCTGACAGTATCAGCATCCAACTGCGAACCCCAAACAGAAGAGCAATGCGTCAAAGCTGACAAAGTGGATAAATACATCCGTCAATAGTTTTTCTGCAGAACGGAGCGTGTGAATGTGTCTCTATTAATCACAACAGGCTTTATCACAGCACAAACAACGCACAACTAAACTGCATTAGTGATGGCTGTTTAAAAGAATGATAAAATACAAGTCATATTGAAGTGGACACATGCAAAAGGTAAAATTGGACATAAACACTGGACATAACTTTAGCCAGAGTGAACAAAATCTAAATCAAACAGGATTGATCTATAATTAAACAATACCTGGATTAAAGCAGGACTAATTTACTACTACTTCTACAAATACAATTTTTGTTCTTTTCTCAATGTGCTTTTCTCATTTTTTTAAGTGTACAATTATGTCACAGTGGTACACAATTAACCAAGAACCAATAAGTGCTTTGACTAATAGTGCAACAAAATTGCCTTACAAAAATTAGACATTCATCCATGTTATTTAAGCATTTTCCAAGATTGAAGATTCCTGCAACAATATACAAAGCAGCTTGTTATGTAAGCTGGTAAAAATAGTGGATGACCAAGAGCCACATTAGCACAAAAAAGTACCCCTGGACCAAATGCACCGTACAGCACTGAAAAATCGTGTTCATTTCAACTGTTAAAAAGCCTGTAAAAAAAAAATAAAAAAAAAATAAAAAAGTAGCATTCCATTAAAGGAAGTCAATTTCAATGAAAAGAATGACAAAGCACTTTGAGCCTGACCAGGGGAAAGGTCCAATGTTCATTATCCAGTACTTTTTCCCTTTGTGGGGAAATTCTGGTTTCCTGTCACATCTTTTATGTAACCAGGATTAGTGCTCTCAACCAGGCACAGGTTACACATTCTGTCAACATTGACTGGAGTGACTTGCATAAATAGTATTTGAGTATTTTATTTCAACATGGTTTACTTTAAATATTGTGTAAACAGTATATACAGTATATACAGTATATATATATATATATATATATAGTTCAACCCAACCCTCCCAATGGGAATGGTTTTGGATGCTGTGATCCCCTCTTGCCTTCATATTCCATGCCCACCCATTCACTGCCCAGTCCCATCAGATCAACACTTTCCCAATAATAGGTTTCATCTGCTGGCTCCGCCCGCACCCGTAGACCTAACATCTAAGATACCAGTCCACACCCACTTTACTTTTCGTTTATCCTATTCTGACTATGAACTTATGGATGAACTGCATTGATTGTACAAGTCTTTATTCTGTCATCTGTACTGAATTTACCTATTTAATGTTTATGTACATTGTACTTCATGCCCAAGACAAATTTTCTTTTGTTTACTCATCATACGTGAAGTTAATACATTAATGTCATGTACTCATTTTAGTGGAAGCTGTGCAAATTTTTCCTTCATCTCATCTCTCGCTTGTGCTGCTGAGTGATGTTCTAATGATGTTATAGCTGCTTCCTGTGTGCAGACGTGTGTAGGGTGTTGAGTTTCGGCTATAAGAGAGTTTGGACATACACTGAAGGTATCATGTGATGCCATTGACTGAAACCATAGAGAAGGTACAGCTGCAGGACATACAGTCCTTGTGTCCTTTCGATTTTCAAAAAGAGACAAGCTGAGAGCAGGAAATAGGCAAATAGATTTCCCCTCTTCATTTACCCTTGCAACTTTTAGAGCTACACCAGAAGAGAGTGGAGGTTGAATATGAACCATGTTTTTGTCTGTATTTGCCTTTGGGCTATGCAGAGACTGGTGTTGTGAAGATGCTTGTTTAATTAATCCCTACAGCATGTAATTCATTATAAAGGCTCATTTCTTCAGCTAAGTGTTAACCCATTCATTTCTTTGTAAATCAGTAATGATATAATTATGTGCTAGCGCGAGACGGAAGCGTACAGACACACTGTGGCTTATTGTCCATTAGGGCTTAATAATAGCTTTGAGACTCCATTAAATGTTTTCCCGTGTGTATCCACTCAAACTTACTGACTCTGCTGGGAATATGCTCCTGTTTTGATTGAATATAAGTGCTCTTAACAGAGGCAAACATTAATTCAGAGGAGGATGGATAGCATCAGCAATAATCTCAAAGCACAAAAACACCATTTACAAACAATTATTTAGGTGCCAAAGGATTCAATCAGTCTCAAACTAAGATTAAGTGGTTGACAAGTTTAAAGTTTAAACAGTTTAAATATTCATAAGTAATCTTGTTACAAAATTGTAGATACCAAGTAATATGTGTGGAGGTAATACAAATGTTCACAAAAATAGACCTACTATGCCTATGCAATAGACCTCCAATGAATTCAATTGCCATTTATTTAATCAATCTTAATGGTTTACTCCACTGAATTCACAAAGCAATTCTGCTGCAAATGAGTTCCTAAATGATATTGTAATTGTATGGTGTTCCTGTCTTGTTAGATGGATTGACCCCTCACCAGGGAGAGTCCAGTTTTGTTTTATTTTCTCATGAGATTACAGCTCATCAATGGCCATCACGTTGTGTTTACACAGAGAGAGTGCTGTTGATATTCTGTGCCTCTGGGCCTGTGGTACCCACACCTAACAAGCTGTTCACATAATAACATTTCTCTTAGTAACAGCTTCCATTGCAGTTTGTAGTTTTCTTGGGTCTATTCCATGAGACTTTTCTATCTTTAACACATACTCAAAGCACAAGATCTATAATTTACAAACAGAGATTCTTTTTGATGAAATATACAGTGTCGCGTTTTGGGATATTGACTATTCATTTGAAGCATCAAAGAAACAGTCAATGACCCATATTTTAATATCATGTTTGGTTTGTATAAACAGTTGTGTTTGAATCATAAAAAGTCCAGACAGCATTGACAAGGAACAAGCCATTTTCTTTTTCCATGACAGACAACTGAGGTTTGGTTTTAGGCTGAGTAGGATAAAGAAGTCTAAATTAGATTTTCTCTGTATGTGTGCCGACCTTTATGTTTAAGTCATACATTTTCTATTCTTTTGTTATTTTCTATTCTTTTGTTCTTTAAAAAAAAAAAAGACAATTACTGTAACATTATGTTGAACCATATGGCTTTGGGCTGGAAAGGTAACAGAAAACCAGGCCAGGCACTGGAGCTGCTGACACAGAAGTGTACGGCTGCACCAGGTTTACACACAGGGGATTGAGTTTCATTCCTCAAAATAAATCCTCAATCCATGACGACATCTTGAATGAATGAACAACTTGGCTCCAAAATCCGTATCCCATTTGAATGGCTCTCTCAGATGAGCTTTTCCTGCATGAGACATCTTGAGGAATCGAGGGCCTATTTTAAAGAAGACTCATGATCCCTTTTCACAATATCACTAGATCCAGTTACCTCAAAGGTGCAAATCTTCACTTACCGTTCGATTCATTCTGTATGGGGAATTAGCTGTGTTGTGCTAAAATAAATCAATATTTAATGAACATGCATTGGACAATGAGTTACAGGTGAATAATCACTGACAGCATGACCTTTAAGTCCACTGTATGAACTATATGTTTATAAAAGTAAGTGCTAATGCTAACCTAAATTATGTACTTTATCAAGTTGTAGTTTCTGTTTATTTATATTAGACTTTAGCTTTGAGACAGAAACGCCTGCCTTTATAAACACAGAAGTTTCCTCCAATGAAGCAGTTACATCATATTATAGGTCTTAACACGCCATCAGAGATTATCCATGTGTAACTCACTATCCTCTGCATGATCTTTAAATATTGATTAATTTTTGCTCGACTCAGCTAATCCCCCATAGAATGAATGAATGCAATAGTGAGTTAAGATCCACACTTTTGAGGCAACTGGAGCTAGGCCAGGCAGTGTTTTGAAAAATGGCCATTATGCTTTTTGTCTGATGCTTAGTATAACTATAAACCATTATTTTACATTTTGTTTGTTGCAAACTACATTATACACACATTTTTATTGTTCAAAACCTGAGATGTGAACTCTTGAACTCTACATATAAATGCAGTACAGAGCAGTGGGCGGAAATAAGGAGAAGGTGTAAACTGAAATTTTCTGAACACTCAAGCCTCAAACGTAGGACAATAGGATTGCTCAAACATGGATGAATCAATCAAAATACAGTTTTGAATAAGATACTGATGATTTTGTATACCATAGTATATTTTCTCCTTCACTTTATTTCTTCTTTGAATCCAAATGAGGTTTGTTCAAATGTACAGTATGTGTGTCTTAGTCTTGTAGAGTCTGTTATTTTGGAATGCTCCTGGCTTTGCATTCAGAATAGCCATTATGGACAAACCTCTTGTGATATATAGGCCCCATCAGGAAGTCAAGCTTTCAAAATCAGTCCCAATGCACTTTCTATCATTAATTAATCGCACAAAGGACAAAGAAAAGGCTTTAATTGGTGTCCACCTTGAAAATGTGATTTTCTCAGTGTTTGTATTGATCCAACCTTTCTCTAGGAGAAAACTTTTAAAGCTCTTAATAAGCAGTGTTTTTGGCAGTCGGGCAGAGAATTGGCCCAGTTCGGATCTGTTCCATAATGTCTGGCCTGTACAACAATGCTGCAAGATCAATAATATTGACTCTCGGTGGGTCAAGTGTGTGCTTCAGATCACATGTAGAGTAAGTTCAATACTGTGCTCCTGTCTGTGCTATCAGCTATATTGAACACCTGGGGAAGATTAGGTGTCACTTTTAGACGATGCCTGGTGTGACTTTGCTGTTATGTGGGTGTAAAGACACTGTCCCACTGTCCAAATCAAGGCACAGATACTAGCTGTATTTGTTATAGAGCTGATGTCCAGACTGTGAGGGCTTTAGCTCATAGCAAACAGCTGACAATCCTGGCACGAATTTGGGTCGATGGTGACAGGCTCATATGACATGTGTTCAAACATAGCAGGAGCCGCAACTAAATTCAGGGGAAATGGAAAACAAGTGGTTTCAGTGGTTAATGCGCATTACACTCACAGAGCTCATGATAAAAGATGAAAGCAGGTCAGTTAGTATCACATGGGAATGTCTCTATAGTTCACCTGCCACACTGTCAGGCAAGATCTATATATAGCCCGATATATGGAAACTATAGGAAAAAATGCTGCTTTAGTGATTCTCAACTATAGTCTAACAATGGGAGCCCCTGGTCATATTAGACTACACCGCTCTGTATAGAATAGCTATTTGCTGAGACAGGTATGAATCGTTCACAACCAATTTACAGCACATTATTGATAATTAGTAATCAAAGTATTACATTCAAATCACATTTATTATCCAGATGGCAACTTACTTTTGGACATCACCTCACATACAATGCCCAAAACTGTTTACAATTACTGTTAACATCAACCAAATATTGTTAGTAAAATACTCACACAAGTTCAAATTAGAGGTGCCACAAGATCTTGTGAGACAAAACTGCCACAAGACTGTGCACACATGAGAAAAATTGTCTCATGAGATTCTTTTCCCATGTGCTTACATTTGAATTGAACAAGAAAGGGGTAAAGAGCTTTTGAGTTAGGCGTAGGTCCAAAAAGCAGTGCTACAATGACAATAAAAATACAAAATTAAGTAAACCAAAAATGTTGAGGCTAAAATTGTGAACTGAACCAGAATTTATTTGTTATAAACTGTATGAAAATTGTGTCTTGTCTCATTCTCGTGGAACCAATTTCGTGTCTCATCTCATCTTGTAGAAATTGCATCTCCTCTCAATCCTAGTTGTAACCCATGTTATTAGGGTCTTTTTTCAGACCAAGAGTTTGTTTTCATACCTGACAGTGTTGACTGCTCACTAGTGGTCTTCCTCAGAGTGGTCACATGATGTAGCTGTGATGTGTCTGGTCAGCTGATTTATACAGGTTTTGGTGCTGTCTTCCTACTGGTGGAGGCACGATGACAGTGCCATCTGCAATCTGACTTCCTCAGGACAGTATCCCAGGTGTGTGAGAGCAAAAAAGCCCCCTCGCCTTGGTTTATAGTCCTGTGGGCACGTTTCCTTATTTCTATTGCCTCTTTGATCCAGCGACGGTCTTTGTTTTCCTCTGTCCCAATGATGTTTGCTCTGTCCCAGTCCATAACGTGGTTCTCTCCCTCCTCAGACACCTGGGATACTGTCTTGAGGAAGTCAGACTGCAGATGGTGCTATCATCCTCCCCCACCGGTGGGAAGACAGTGCCAAAACCTGCACAATCATCAGCTGACCAGACACGTCACAGCAACATCACGTGACCACTCTGAGGAAGACCGCTAGTGAGCAGTCGAAACTGTCAGGTACGAAAACAAACTCTTGGTCTGAAAAAAGAACCTAATAACATAAATTATTGTATGACCAAATGAACCTTATTGGACTCCTAGTTGTAACCCATTTCTACATCCAATCAGTGTTTTACAACACTGTGGAATGCTACTGACCTTATGAAGAAATGCAAAAATGAAAATCTAGGTATTGTGCAGATTATTCTGTCTGTAGCCTCTACTGAAATGTGACCTTACAAAAACACTAACTAGCCAGAACCTTTACTCTTACCACAAAATCCTTAGGTATGAAACTCATGGGTTTCAGAATGGTGAAACATTAGTACCGTTGCCATACGAAACTTAAATGAGCACTTAATTTATCATTTGTATGGTCAAAAGTCCTGAAAATGTTTCCTTTAACATGAAGCCCTTAGTTGAAAATGCGGATGTTGTGGTGGGGTGTGTGAGAGTTACCTGTTTGATGGGCTGGGATAAGGCATCCAGCTGGGATGTGCCTGACCTCAGACCAAAGGGATCATATTTATGAAGGCACCACAACCCGCTGAGAATAACAAGCATCAACACGGGCCAAAGGCTGACCTGTACACAGGTGAAGGGCGCAAAGAGGCTATTTTATAACACGCAGGGAAACTTTCGTTTATCTGTCTTTTCAAGTTTAGTGAAAGCATTTAGAATCAGTATCTTCAAACTGCAAAGTAAATGCAGGAAGCGAATATACAACACCTTGAACTACACATTTTTGACCTACTAAGCTCATATCAAAACACATCTTGAGTTATAGAAGATTTTAACCCGTAAATATGTCATATCACAAAAAGAAAAACCTCTCATATTGGATAATATTCCAGCATTTCTTTTGGCATTTAATCTGTGAGCTGTTTAAATCCAAACACTCTGAGATTGAATCACAGATAGGTAACAGAATGACATTTGAAACACTCACTTAAAGTCAAATTAGACGCCAGGAGTCATATAAATTTTCTCCATTGCCAATGCTATATGTGCACGATATTCCCTTTGTAAAGCACTTGGAGTCTAATAAAAGATGTCTGTGAATGAAAAGCGGAGTAGGGGAAAAGCAAAGAAAACACTTCAAAATCTAATCAAGGACAAAGGAAGATAGAAGTGTAGTAATATTTGCTGAAAATGGGAGTAAACTATGTATGTATAAAACATGTATAAAAATGCATGCAAATGGTAAAGTTAAGCATAAGGCTATACTTCATTAATTTCCATGTAAAATAACTGAATTTTTATTAGAAAAATACTAAATACTCTGGGTTTAAATAAAAATATACAGAGCAAATTGTTAAATTAATCTTTTCCATGGCAGATCGTTCTTCTTCTTTTTCTTCATTCTTGCAGACATTCAGGTCAAGGTTACCGTGTGACGCGCTGCAGCAGATCCCCGGGAGCCAACCCCTGAGGAAGCCTGCTCTGTCCCCTCCAGCACAAACAGCTCTGCTAAAAAGAACCTGGCTCCTCGTATCTTCCCTGTGGCTGACATCCCAAAAACTGACTATTGCCTTATCACTGCTACTCATTCTTAAAGCAGCTGGCAAAAGATCTGTCTAAGCATAATGTAAGGTGGGATAGAGTTGTGTAGGGAAGGTGTATATTAGACAATGTTTCATGTTTATGTCATTTTTAAGGATATACAATGTATACAAATCCAATCGATACAATGTTGGTATTGGATATTGTCGCTGATACAGAAAAATTAGCTGGATACAAATATTATTTATTACTATTTTAAATTAATATGTATTAAGAAAAAAATTTAACCTCCCCCTTGTGCAGATATATTAGTACATACATGCAAGTAGACATAAAGAAGCAGATCATGCAATTGTGTAACATGAAGGTTAGTTAGTTATAATGGGCCCAATATATATTATATATATATATTTGCAGCTGAAGGTTTGTTTATAAAATATCACTGCAGTTACTTCTCAAGAAACTGACATATCTTCATAAACATTCTTTGTCACTCTACCCTTGACATATCACCACAGTGTTAAAAAAAATACACTATTCACTTCTACACTTACAGTTGGTATAATATATGAGAAGATATAACGATGCTCATAAGGAGATTATAAAGATGGAGCCAGTTTGTCAGACCATTAGCTGTTAAGTGTTAATCATGCAACTTACAAAGCACCTGTCTGCAGAGGCGTGTTCAGATGGGGTGTCAATATGTTAATGTTGAACTGATTAAAACAACATTTACCAGTGTAAATGAGAAACAGCTGTTCATTTATATACTGTATACCATATCTACACAGTACAGCTCTAGTTTCTGAGATAATTAGCTGAGCTTTTCCAATTTCTTTATTTACAAGTATTTTTGTGGCTTTGTTTAAATCTGTATAGTGTTATTAATATGTTGTTTAGATATAAGTTACATAGGAAAATGATGAGAACTGTCAATTTAAAGTTGACTTACTAATAGTATACTATTTTAAGATTCCTTCTATGAAACAAATATTCACACCATTTAAATATGATTCAAAACTCAACAGCATTGCACTCTGAACACCTACATTGTATACTAACCTGCATGTGTGTTGTAAATAGTGTATTGGTAACTTTGCAGCAAATGAATCACAGGTGCAGTGGAAGTGACCTGACATTAAATGGAGGGGATGAAAGAGAGTTGTCAAATGTGTGACACATGGGACAGTGTAGCAGTGGGAAAGCACGCGTTACTCAGTATCCATACATTTGAAGCCCAAAGTCAACAGCAGCCCTGATGCCACATCCATATTCATTACGACTGCCGCTCACTTGAAATCATTCATTAATAATCACCTCATTATAGACCCACTTTGTGTTGGCAGAACATTGCAATAATAAGCCACCGGACAGCAGTGGAATAGTAAGTACAGTATTAGAATAAATGCTACAGGCTATTACATTCTGTATGAGCTGTGTGGACAATGTCTCGAAGTTCACTTTTTTATCAGCAGAAACAGAGCAAATAATTGTGATGAAGTAGCTGGGTTATCAGCGGAAATGCATTCACTGTTAGCATCCTACTTCAGCATCCTGAGGTAAAAGCAAAACTGTGTCCAAATGAACGTCGTCTTAATCTATCTATTATGATCAGCACAGAACTTCTTTTTTCTAGCTCAAAATCAAATATATATTGTTAAGATATTAGTTAATGGAGTTAATTATGGGTTTGGTTGAAAATAAATAAATAACAGGTATGGTTTAGAGAAGCATAGTATAGCTTGTATATCTTAGGTTGTATGCACCTTGTCATATACGAGGTATAAGTATGAATGTAAAAAATAATCAGTGACAACCCAAAGTAAATGTACAAACTGTATGCGATTTTCCTATATCATTTTGACGATATTAAAACACATGTCCTTTTTTTTTTTTTAAAGTTTTTTTCTTTTCTTCTTTCTTTTCTTTTCTTTTTCTTTTTGTACATGATGAAAGATTGCAAGCAGCTAGCAGCCAAAACATGTCAAGGTTAAAACATCTCACCAATAAGGTTGTCTGGCTAAAAGAAAATAAGAGATTACCATCTTGAGGAATTATCAAAAATACTGTAAGTTTCTATTCACTGCTACCTACAGTGAACTAAAGGACTCATGATCATGGTATATTTTACACTGAACAAATGTAGTTTGTTAATAGGTCTTCATGGTTTATAGGTACACAGAGCTCCCATGTGTTGTGACTCACATCCAGCAAACTTGGACACACAGTTCCCACTGCAGCTCTTGCTTTGTGTATCTGTGAATGTAAAATAAATATATAAAAGATGGAAGATAGAATCACAGTAATATTACACAAAATGCTTATCTCTTCCACTATGCATTATAGCTTTAGGCTTAAAAGGGGCTGGAGTATAGCTAATACAAACAAGACAACATACTGAAGAGAGGAGAAGCAGGCACCTGTTCACAGGGTAGATAAACAACAGAAGGGACTTAAGGGGACTACTGTATTTGCACACAACAAACATAATCTGGTACACATGTGGCTGAGAGACATTCATCTCAGGAGGATCTTTCTTGAACCAGCACTAGTTTATAACTGATTAATTAATTAAAAATAATAACAACAATAATAAAAACAGTCTGACAGCACTGTTTATCATCAGTGTGCATCATGTAGTGTAATCAATTCTAGTTCTTTAGACAGATTCTGACTAAAGTCACTCAGCAACTCAATTCCCTCAATGCTATTAACATTTTACTTGATTCTACACTTCATGTTACGAATTCTTGAAAATGCTTTCCATTGTCTTATTTTTCATCCATCAGTATTTTTATGAATTAACTTTTTTCTTGACCACATGTTTAGTATTAAATTCAAATAACTGAGATCAGAGTTATTCAGCGCTGCCTGTATGTCTTCAGTAATATTCCATCAGTTGTGTAGCAATCAGATTTGGTGCTGGCATGACAAATGAAGTGATGCACTGCAAACAGGCAGGTTTAATAAGTGTTCATTACCCAGGCTGACAGCTGATCTGGGCCACACACACTAATGTATGGGAGAAAACATGACAATTATCCAGCTCTATGGTGTTTCTAAAGGTGCACTATGGAAATGATCTGATGGAGAGTTTGTCACCTTCTTGTCTCAAGATGCTGATGTTACTACTTTGCCAGGAATATTCCACAGTAAAGCATTAAATTTATCAATCTTCAAATAAGCAGGTAATTATACCCAGCCAAATTAGAGTAAGAATATTTTGTATTGTTTTTCTTTAGCAGTATAAACAGACGTAATCGAAAAAATGTGACCCTGATGACTTAATGCCATACTGTGGAGCATTCCGGGCAAAACAATAAAATCTCCATGGAGACAAGTAGGTGGCAATGTTAATGTCATCCCAAGGTTACATTTTTATGAGAAATTTGTAAATGTAACTCGAACACACTTAAAAACAAAACTGCAATGTGACCTCCACATTTACTGACATACTAAGTAACTGTTTGGCCATTTGTCATGCAGCTTAGTAAGTGGCAGTGCTTTGATGAACAGTTGATATGCTGTTTACATTGTCTATTAATGCAGTAATGATTTAGTTTACTGAGCCACACATGCTGCAGAAAATATAGCGTCTGTCTGTGATTGTAAAAGGTTATTTGAGTCACACTTTTCTCTCCTGCAGCTCATTTCTATTCACTGCAAGTAAGTTGACATAAAAGGCTGACGCACATTTGGGTGACGACAATCCAATAAATATTTCTGCACTACCAACAGGAACAAGCGATTAAAAAGTAATTCACTAGCTGAAAAAAAGAAAAAAAAAAAGACTATAACTTGCACCACCTGGCTGTCATCAGGAAGATCATTTAATGCCATACGATGGAACATTCTGGGTAAAGCAATAATATCTACATGTAAACAAGCAGGTGATGGACCCCGAAATGAAAATGTATATGGTTCACCTTCATAAGGTCACAAAAAGTTGCTTGTGTTTTGTGTAAATGTTGTCTCTCAGTGCATATGTCAGCACTGTGACTAACTCTGCATAATGCATAATGCATAGTGCATGACTGACTGGAGTGTATACCTGTCATTATATGCCCAATGTACTGATTACAAATAATCTGGCTCACGGCAGACTGATATGTAGCTCTGTGAATTGAGCTCTGCACATTATCAATCTGGGATGACTCCCACTGAAAGCGATTGGGACCTATCAAGACATTCAAATTAGCAGTCCAAAATGAAAACAGACGAAAGATTTTTCAAAAACAAAAATAGTCACTATTTTTTCTCAAATACACTGAAGTATATCTGTCATCGTAGCCATGCTTGTTTTGGTGTGCTTGGACTCTTTAACTTTGGCTTCCATCTTAACCATAATGCTGCCCTGTGATTGGTCCAAACTCACGAGATGCGGGCCGCTATCGCACCAGTGGGAGCCTGTCTAGATAGGTTCTTGTGAGAATCTAGTGGCACAGGGTTAGATTAAATATTTAAAAACGTAAACTTTCAATGAATTATTCCAAACTCATGCTAAGTAATATACTACAAAAGAGTTGCTAAACCCAGAAAAGAAACCACTTTAATAACAACACTGACAGCAAATTACAGAGCCCATCTTAAATAATTAGTGAAGTGGTTGCTTTATTGGACATTAGGCATCTACTCTCACAGGATAGGGATACTACTCTCACAAAGGCCATTATTTGTAGACTTGCCTTTGTAACTGCTATACTCAGAGCATATATTTTAAAAAACAAGAATAATCTGAAGGTTTTTGCACATGTAGACTTTACAATGATGAATGCTGCACATACTGACATTAAAACACATTAGAGAATAATACATAGACCTACTTTAATCTTTATCACAACAGGGGCCATAGACAAAGCTAAGATACTAAATTAAAGGAGGGGCAGAGTTATGCACTGTCAGTGAAAGATACAGTGAACTGGGGGAGCCTAGGGAAGTGGATGTGGCAGATTCCTTTCATATCAAGTCAGAAGGGAGCAGCCTGAGCTAAAATAAAGCCTATTTGTTGCTGACCAACAAGGCTATACCTCTGAAATGTGTTGAGTAAGCGGTACCAGCAGCAAACATATAAAGTGGATTTAGCAAGGTAACAGCAAGTTAAATGTAGTTTTGAATTACTTAGAAAGTTTGCAAATAAATATGTGCTGACTACTCTAACAATACTTCACAGAATAATTGTGTCCTTGGATTGTCACACCAACTAACTTTGCCAGCTTCAAATCTCTTTAGTCTTTCCTCCTCCTCATGTCTAAATCTTTTTAATAATTGCCTTATTTAATCCTATAACATGGGAAACCATTTTGATGTCGCATTCTTAATACTTTCCTTCTCCACTCGCAAAGATTTTCAATGTATTCAGCCAAGCTGCAGCTCAGCCTTCTGTTTACTGTACCCAACTGTTTCAACATTGCATATGCACTGTTACTTAGTTCAAATATTGAATAACATTCAACCAACTGGCAACAAACATTCAGAAGTTGTGTATTACAGTTTTGAACCATACTTTGATAGTAGGCATCATAATTTCACCCCTCCAAAATTGTGATCACACTGTAAAAAGAGAACACCATTCACAAGTTCTATTCAGTATGTCCAACCTCTATAAGAAGAGCCAAAGGTTCTTGTGCAGTTTCTAAAATCCCTAACAATGCTCAGAAACACTAAAAGTGAATATGTGCTTCTATTGGATGACCAGTCAGGTCTCTTCAAATGAAAGGTAAAACAGCTCTTATGCAAGACTTACACTGAATCTGGTTTAGATATTTTTGTACAAAGTGGAGAGGCAGAAGCACAGTGACATACAAACATTGTGTAACAGGGTCAATATGCTCTGCTTAAATTACACACAGTTTTAAAGGAGTAACAACCTGCACTGTGAAAAGGAATATGACTATACAGATGAGTGTGGCCTGTTAATTGACTTACTGTAATACGAATACTCCCATTGCAAATTACTGACTAGGTTTATCATCTTTCCGAGCTGCTGGAGTCAAATTGTAGATAAAAGCTTAATTGTGTACAGAGTTTGAAGGACACAAAGCAAGTCCAAAAACAATATTCAATCACCATTTTATCACAGTTTAAATTATGTTGTGTTTCTTGCTTACTGCTTTGCTGGCATAGTGCAAATGTGTTTGTATTAACTTTTACAGTTAGACAAAATGCCAACAAGAACTAAGCCTGCTGTCAATGTGCAAAAGAGGATGTGCCTTACACAACACTTTAATGTCTTTTTCACCTGCAAGGCCAATTCTGTCCACTGCCAAAGTCCTTATCAGGAGACAAACAGTGAACATAATCAGCCATCAAGCTCTGGGCTTAACAGTATCCTCGATATCTTGCGTCATTCCTCACTCAGAGAATGAAGTTGCCCACACATATGCGCTTCAGATCAGATCAATGGCTCTGTGCACATCAGGATGCTGCTGTGCTGTGGGTGCTCAATGGAGGAGCCCACCCACTTGCAGGATATTCAATTGTACACAATCTATCCGCTCTGGTTCAAGCACAACATTTTCACATGGGACTGACAATATTTTCACATGCACCATTGGGAAATGTGTACAGAAATCTATATGTTTATACTACTGTACAGAAGATAAAGACAGTAAAAGTATATCTGGATGACACACAAGCCAAATACAGTAAGCTGTAAATTTGGCTCATATTATAAAAATACAAAGGAAGATAGAGTCTATGCACATAAGTAATAAAGAACGGCTTGACAGTCATGATTCAATATATTGACGTTGACCCTCAACATCTTGGGAGTGGTCCATTGAAACAAAGGTTTCAAAGGTAGTCAGTGTCATTGTGATTCAAAGTTTGATTTAAAGATTCTGGATGGAAACCAAAATGAGCTACCAGTGAGCATGATATTACCATGTTTTGATCAAGCAGTTTTTGTCTCAGGACACAGAATTTTGAATTCCCCATATTTGTGTCCTCTTAATTGCAAAAGTGGATAATTTCATATTTGTTCTATACTTGGCCCTAGTAGACACTATATTGAAGATAAAATGAGGAGAATAAACCTTTTTTTTGGCTATCCTGCTGATTCTCATTCTTAATCTAAAGTAGAAGTGCAGACCTGAAAATGTAATGATCTCTATAAGTATAAAACCAAGGCTGCAATGACATATCTGTGACCGTCTAGCACTATATAGGACAGAACCAGATAATTGACTTCAAGATGAAGAAGTCTACAGAGAAAAAGAGTGCAAATTTTTACCCCTCCTCCAGCATCATTTTAGACACCTCCTGGAGAGATCTGCTCATTAAGACGCAGCAAAACACATATATCAAACAGAGAAAGCTGTCAGGTTCTTACCCTGTGGGATCTGCCGGTAGCAGCAGAGGACTGTGCTAAGCTGTATAAATGTATATTACGGTCCATCCATGTATACTTTTATAGAAGACGTTTTCCCCACAGTGCAGGCCTCTTCTGGACAGGGATTCGCTTATTATGAACTAGATCCTTAAGATGTGACTGGTGATTAGGAAGGTCTTTTGTGGTTATGATATTTTATCATCTGTAATCTCACAACTGTGATTATACACATTCATAAAGATTATATTCACATTATCAGCAGCAATGTGTTTTCTTATTAATGCTATTGCAAAGAGACGTCTTACAGCCCGTATCAGCAGTAAAAGTCATGGCTCGTACTAACTTTTTCATAGTTTTCAGCAAACATACATGTTGAATTCAGTATAGGTTCTTTCACAAAGCTATACTGAATTTACATTTACTGTCAAATTATAAAATATATGTCAAAAAATTGATTAGAACCACAATTGTTATAGCTTTAGGCATAAAAAGCTTCATCAGTGGTGACATGGCTGAGGATAGAATCTGCCAAAACCATGGAAGATATTCCACACCTTGGCTAACTTTAAAAATGCAAACTCATATGAATTGTTAAGATCTTGGATTATACTTTCAACAACCATTTTTCTTTTGCCCTCTTTTGTCATAAAGTTTCTCTTTTGGCATAGGCCAGCTGCCAGTTTAGAGCTGTTGATGCTTTCTTCCCTGAATGGAGGTGGACAGGAGACTGACACTGATGAGGTGAAACTGTCAGAAATTGGACTGTGATTGGTTGTGAGATGTCAGTCTTTAGATCCTGTGGTGTTGACAGTGTGTAAGTGTTTGACTGACTTACCCTATTGTTGTTGATTAAACCTGCCAAGATGAAGGTCCACCAGTGACATGCACAAGCAGCCTGCTCAACACATAAATATGAATGAGTAAGACACTTTATATAACTTTAAAAAGAACAAAGATAGAAACTTAGTGCATTTGGTATAACAAGACAGCTTTAAAATTATTTCAAAAACAATAACAACAAAACAATAAATAATCAAACAAGTAAATAAATTGATAAACATGGAAGTAGCCTACAATAACATCAAGGTGGTCTGCCTTATGGAAGGGTCATTCTAGGCCTGAAGAGAACTTCCTCTGTCCTCAGGCTCCCCAACACTACAAGGAAAATTATAGTTATTGGTGCAGCTATGCCGGTCATCTCTGATTGGCTAAGAGCTACCCCTCAAACCATCTGATACCAGCAGGAAAATAATACACACTACACAAGAGACCATTTTTACCAGATCATACACACTGTAAGGAACCATGTGATTTATAATATAACATAAAACTCTTTATAACTATTAGACCAAAAACTGGATGCCTGTAATATTTGTGGTTGGACAAATGAAGTGGCACATATTACACTATTTTCTGTTTTCTTTGCATGACATCACAAGGTGGAATAGAGCATACTGAGCCTGGGAGATGTAGATAGACTACAGTAACAATGCATCGTTACTCAAACATGTGTGAATGAAACAAAACAAAAAACCCCGGCATGCTTTTGAGGAGGTAAAAGCATTATAATATAGCCTAAAGCTGACAAGAGTCTATTTTTACATAATAGAGGCAATACATCTTAAGATTATATTTACTGGAATAAGCAAAGTAACTATTCCATTTTTTGCTTTTCTTCATCCTATGCCAACATAGGGTGACCAGGGGTCCCTGTTTACCTGGGACAGTCCCAGTTTTGAGCCTTGTGTCCCCTGTCCCAGCAGATTTATACAAAATCAGTGATTTGTCCCAGTTTTACACAAGAAATGTCCCAGGTATCCCTATTTTTGACAAATTTGATGCTTGCCAACAGTAAAGGGAGGCATAAATTGTAATTTGCTTTTGGTAAAATACAGAAAATTGCTTAAAAATGAACAAAACACTAAGAAAATGTGACTATACTGACTCACATGTTAGTTCTGAATGGGCCGAGTGCAGAACAGTTTTCTTTAATTATGCAATTCTTTCACAATTTTATCATTACCAACCACCACAACCCAGGCGTGTCCCAGTTTTTGATTTTGAAAATCTGGTCATCCTATGCCAACAATCGGGGTCAGCCCTATGCTCCCTTATTTCTAAGATTTTTCTCAAAATTAAACTCTAAGTCAAGTAATTTTTATTTTTATTTTTTAGGGTCCTTTGCACCATGACCTCTGCATTACATCTGTAGTCTACTGCTGCTGGATAATAGGTAACTGACTACCAGGCAACCAGATTAGGAGAAATGGGGATATATTTTTATGCAAATTGATGATGAAGTAAATGTGGGGACATACGGCCTAATTTAGGAAAGAAAAAAAAGGCTTGTTGACCCCAAGGCTTATGTTTGGAATAGGATTTAATTTTATGAACAATGAAAAGTACTTCAAGCAAATAAAGAAATGCAGTTGTGCTTTTGTAAGTCCGCCATGATGAGCCCCGTGCAGAGGGAGGTCACACCCAGTACTGATTGGCACAGGTGTGAAGCTGATCGTCAGCCTGCTCTGAACCATGGCACTGTCAGCAGCTTTTACAACTTTCTCTACTGTATGGCTAACGATTTGGTCGCACTGATGGCTTTATGAGTAAAAATGTATCTAAACTTCAACTTCTCATCTTTTCCTGTTGACTCCAATTCATCCACCACATCGGACATTGAGAGATCGCTAGAGCTCACTCACCGCGCCATTAAAGTCTGCGTAATAGTGGCTCTGGGTGTGATGATTACTCTGGGGAATATTGCAGTTCTCCTGGTCATCTCCTCCTCCGTGACCGGGTGGTCAAGAAACTCCCGGTACCTGCTGCTGTCTCTCACCGCTGCAGACTCGGCCTTTGGACTGCTGGTCATGCCCTTGAATCTGTGGGTGAGTCTGGTCAAGGACTATAACGAAGGGCCAGATGCGCTTTGTCACGTGGTGGCCTTTTGCAACGCTACGGTCTACTCTACCTGCATATACACACTGGCAACCATCAGTCTAGAAAGATACGTAGCAGTGTTTTACCCGCTCAAATATTGCGCCATTTTGACCAGAAAAAGGACTTTGCTGCTCATAGCCTTTTCGTGGTGCTTTCCCCCATTTTTGTTACTCCCAATATCTCTGCCAACAGACATTATCCAAGTACACTTTTCTACGGCTTCATTGGTCTGTAACCCCTCGTACTCCACAAATGTGCTTTACTCCCTGAGCCTGACTAGTTTGATCTTTTTCCCTTGTTCTATTATTATGACCTACTGCAACCTGAGAGTGTGGTGCGCAGCCAAAAAACAGAGACTGAAATTGCGCCAATATGACTGTGCTCGCCGCAGCAGGCCCAATGTGGCATCCAGGGTGCTCGTGCCCGTGATGGCAGCATACTACACTTGCTGGACTCCTTGTATAGCCGCTATGATCTACAATGGTATGTAGGCTAATGATACAGTGGGCTACTTTAAGATTGGTTTGTTGTCATCATTATTAGAATAATATTTTGATAAATTATAGGCTACATTTTGATGAAACGTGGGAAGAATGAAAATGAGTAAATTTCAGCTTGCTGTTATTGTTTGATTTTCTCCAGAGAGCAGTAGACATACACATCTAGTTATAAGCTGCAGTCTTCCTTCATTTTATTAGAAAAAAAAAAAAACATGCATTCATGCTCCCATCTCCAGTGTCTCTGATGATGGTAACTATGCTGTTGTCAGGCAGTTGCTACCTGTCCTCATGTCACTCTTGTGTGTCTTGCAGCAGTCTCTGGGAGAAGTGTACCAGAGTGGGCAGAATTTGTTGTGGTGTGGCTGCCAACCTCCAATGGCTTCCTCAACTGTATCTTCTATTTCTGGATAAACCAAAGTTTCCGCAGGAAATTCTACCACATCCTGCAGAAGCTCACCCTGGCCTTATGCCCAAAGATGGCCCATATCTTTGGGTGCTACTCTACTTCCCAGATTCAAATTGTGTCCAACATTTTTGACAATAACAACAGTGTACACGGGCGGTCAGCCAGCGTATCGTCCACAACCACTTTACTGTCCTTGGCATAGGACCTCAGCATCACAAGAGCAACCCTCAGAATTGCAGACAATCTTCCCCTGTGAATTTTCTGCTGTGCTGCCAGACTCTGTAGACCTGATAATGAAATGGTATGGTATGAAATGGTAAGAAATGAACTGCAACACTCAAGTGGCAATGTAATACAAACATGTACAGCTTCAAGCATCATAATTTAATTTTGTTTTATATTTTTATTTAGTTTCAGTCATGGTTTCTGTTCTGTTGAGTGGAACATGTTAACTTTTGTCTGGATTATGTATTAGGGTTTTTGTTTTACTCATGTACATTTGAATACACTGTAAATGGTCTCTTAACTCACCCTTTTAGTTGTTTTATAGTTTGTGACAAACCTATGTAAAGCCACTGTTTTTATATACTTAAATGTGTTTGCAAATATCAGTGTTTCTTACTTTAAAATTCAGATATCAGATATTTATAAATTCATTACCAGGACCAGATATGAAATGTTGACAAACTGGCATTGAGATTAGTAGCACTTTGAAGGATTGTGGCCATCTAGCATGCTGCCAGTTTAAGGCCTTGGCATATCAGCTGAAAGACGTTAACCTTTTAAGTTGTGCTGTTTCATGTACCTAAGGAGAAAAGTAATTAAGCAGTTACACTTTAGAAAGGTCAACACATTTGTGCCAGCTGGAGATAACTCTGGTACCTGCAAGCTGCTTTGGATGTGATTGCAAGATATCCATTATATCCATCCACAAGGTTGGTTTTAATGTAAGTCCTGATTCAAAATAATTGTTGAACAGACAATGGAAAAGCAAGGTAATTTTTATGATGCCATTTTTAGAGATGGAACCAGAGCTGTTGCCCATGACTCACTGCTACATTTTGATGACTCTTGTCAGTTGCACTGTTAAACAAATTACAAAAAATCTTAAATTTTGTATGTTTATGTAAATCTAATGTTTTTGCATAGTTGTGTAAATAAAGTATAATGCCTTTAATGTTACCTGTTAATGCACCATTCTTTTCCTCAACATGTAGTTCTCCCCAGGGACACCAGACATCTAAACTTTAATCTTATGTTTTATTGGCATTAAGATCAGCTGTGATGAAATAGAGACTGTATTGTTAACTACAGGTATTAGTTTTATGTTAGTTATAGGTATAGTTTTTATGTGTTATATAAAAACTTAAATATTGTCAGCATTTTTTAAAAGGTTGTAATTGCTAAGATCTGAGTGCGACTTGGGCTCAGTTACAATTACTCTTTAAAACAAACAAAAAGATTTAGACTTTTGGTATAATTGAAATGTGAAATTGATAAAAACAAAGACAAATTGCTAGAAAATCAAATAAACTGATTTATAAGCCAGATGAATACGCTTGAATCATTTCTACCTGTGAAATCGCATGGTCCCCTGTCTGTTACTGCCACATGTTCTGTCAGACATGTTTTGACATTTTTGCAGTGTCCGTCTCTGAAGACAGTGGAGTGTTGTGCATCAGCAGCCTAGGCTCTGTGCTGATAGAAATAAGTGGTTCGGTTAGAGAAGAAATGGATGCTGCTGGCTACTGGCTTTATGGCTTCAGAAACACCCAGATACAACTTACTTTCTCATAGAACCAATCACTTGGTCCGTTGATTGCTAACATTGCTGTCACTAAAGCATTTACAGGGTTCATGCCATTTTTACTGAATTTGCATACCTGGTTAATACATACAATTTATAATAATCAAAGGTATTTTATCTTTCTTTTAGCGCTTGTCCGTCCAGTGTTTCCAATTATATGACTGAAGTCGAACTATTTACAATGACGGTCAAAATAACATGGTTGCAGTGTCATCTTGTGTTCAGGCTTGAGTATTACACTACATGCTCCTACGTTCTACCGTCTTTTTGCATTTAGTCTTTGTTATTCCCAGTTAGTTATGAATTCAGCTACTGCAATTTATCCTATTTAATACTACATAAAAAGTATGAAACTCCGGTCAGCTAAAAATAAATTAGCGCTGTGTCATAAGTCCTCTGTTGAGACAAATCAACATCACTTTACAGACAAAAAGGTCAAAAACACAGTTAATTAAATTCTGTTTATTCAGAAATGTGATGGCAGGCGAAATGAACATAGCAAAAATAGCAGCATGTTTATGTTCCATAGTGTGGCTCTATACAATAAGGTTTTAAATAACATGTATGGTCTAAAATTTCCAGTCTAAACAAGCAAATGCATGTACAAATATTCTTTCTGGATGAAGTGAACATGGGTATATTCTTAAAAACAATGCATATGTTTAAGTGCACACACAGCTGCCAGGTACTTTCATCCAAACACTAAAGTGAAATATCTGCTGATAATGGATCTAAAAATAAACAAGTCAATCTTAATCACTCAAGAGCAATTATGCCATTCACCAGTGTATTTATAGAACAAGAATAAAAGTTTATCATTTTTAAAATCATATAATTTTTTGCATTTCTCATAAATCTTTAATTATTTTTGAATAATGGCTTTCAATATTAAAGAAAACATTTTTGAAAAGTGAAATGATTTGTGATGATGAATGCTAAATCTATGGAAATCATTCACAAGCAGATACATGTATGAGCAGTAAGAGCAAAGGTAAACAGAGTCAAATGCATAAGTTAAGACTTTTAAGTACCACCCCATATAGTGACATAGACATTTAA
Organism: Boleophthalmus pectinirostris; assembly: GCF_026225935.1. Taxonomy (NCBI): domain Eukaryota; kingdom Metazoa; phylum Chordata; class Actinopteri; order Gobiiformes; family Gobiidae; genus Boleophthalmus; species Boleophthalmus pectinirostris. Next base: position 20,404,566 of record NW_026571140.1, read on the forward strand.
AAACACACGGCAACTATTCCAGACCATCCTGCTGTTCCCAATGCTCTTAACAAGACATGAACAAAGAGTTTAAGCCTCTGCTAATTTACCTGCAAATAACAGACGTTCACAAATATTGTGCATTCAGGAAGAGGAGGTTTTGGTCAACATTTCAAGGCCTTCAGATGCAACAAGCAATTTTGAATGCACTTAGCAAACCTCAGGAGGACTTGTGTTCAAATATAAAGTAACGGTACGCCACACCTACAACAGCTGCAGCAACAGCAGATATCAACCAGGTAGACCAAGTGTTGCTACAGAGAAGAGACAAAAAGAAAAGAAAATCATTGATAGACCAGTAACGTAAAACTGTTGTACAATGATACAAGGTTACAATCCCTTACCTGCTTTCTCCTGAATTTGTGACATTAACTTCCTAGAAAATTAAAATACATTACATTTTCCATTTCAGATCCCTCAATTGCAGCATTTGTACAAGTATTACTTATTAGAACATACCTTTGGCTTTTTCCTGTCATCCTGTAAAAAAAAAAAAAAAAAAAAAAAAAAAAGAGTGATTATGACTGTCAATTTAACAGGATACCTATTTGCCTTGAAGTATTACATGCTTAGTCACTGTTTGCCATCTTGTAGTAACATTATTTGTATTCATAGACATTACTGTTCTCATCAAGACTCTGCATTTAATCCATCCTTCCACCAGTGCCTCAGGGTGACTTCTCGGAAGCAATGGGCTACAGTAGAGTGCCTGAGGACCCATCTCCAATTCTTAAACCAGGATCTTGGTTGCTATGACAAAGTCCGTCTCCCTGTCACTAAGGATGTGCACCTCACTTTCCTCCAGTGTGCCGAGCAGGACCACACTCTCCCCCATACACAGAACAAAGCGTGGATGCTGCAGATCACTTCCCAGTACACCTAGTAAGTCCTTTCTCATGCCTTTCACAATTATATTCATTGGAAGAATGTAACAAACACACAAGGAATATTTACCAACATAATAATGTAGCACTGTATGGGGTAATGACCGAGTTATATAATGCTCACGGAAGAGGTTTGAGGCCTAAAAAAAAAGGTCTCTGGCTGATTGCAGTGAGAGGAACAGTAGTACCCTGATACAGCAAGAGAAGAGTGTACACTCATTGTTAGGAGTATGTAACTTTACTTGTAAATATTGCCTTGCGACACTTTTAAATAGCAATGTTTCTTGCTATTATTATTCATATTATCTGATGGCAAAGCTGAAAACTTTAAAATGTCATATAAAAGCTTGATGCCAAATAATGCATTAATGTTTTATAGTGATTTTTTTCCAGACGCTCAAAGTCACATTACAATTGGGGGCATTTTTCATTCACTCCATACCCAGTTGAGGTAAACTACTATTCTGGCCCAGCTCTGCTTAGCTTTTGTGATTCTGAAATCAGGCTTTGACCAGGAGGTATGGCATATCTGTTGCACTTACCGGATGTAGCTCTCCTACATAGTACTGCTCCAGCATCTCCCTGGCATCAGTGGAATGTCCCACATCTTCAAAGCTCTCTGTGGCATCTGCGCCAGCCTGCTCCAGCAAAACCTCCTCACCACCAGGATGCTGCAAACACAAAACAGTTGTATATTTAGAATGACAGTTGACGGAAGTTATTTGTCCCGGTCGGCTTCCATAGGTCATCTCAGGTTATCTCGGTGTCCCCTTGACGCACAATTACAGCTTGCAAATAATCGATCATTTGGAATAAATTACATATAATGTAATACGCACAGTTGTGAACACACTACATACCTCCTCAAGGAAACTTGTAATGTCATATACTTTATCGTGAATAATGAGCCATGTGTCATTGCTCATATTATGCACTCTTATGTCCTCTAACGTATAATACTTGACATCTTCTACTGCACTTTTTTCATTCCCGGGTCCACCGTCTGCGTTTAAAAGTTTGTCGTTGGCTTCTTCTCCCATTTTAACGCAACAAAAAGACTCCGCAGAGAGTGGTTTGAGATGCTAACTATTAGCTTCTCTTAACCTGGCTAGATAACTAGCGCAAACAAGCAACAATTTCGACTATGAGATCCTTGCTTATGAAAAACAATAGCGTACACATAAAGCATGAAAAACAATAAAAGAAACACCAATGTTAATGCCAGTGACAATTACGAAAGCGACGGCTGGTGAGATAGATCCATGAAGCACTAGAAAATCCATAAGCGGCACATCAGCAGACATGTGAAACCAGCCAATGGGCTGCGCTGTAAATGTGCATAGGGCGGGAACTACCACACTAACCAATCAAAACTCACGCTGTGGCCTCACAACCAATCAGAATTGACCACTTGATGCTCGCCAGAGTGGGAGCTTTACCAAGGGTGTTTTTAATAGATAAAACAACCTATTTCAGTGTAGAGATGTTATCACTTTGGTAGGAAAACACTGGATTAAATTTATGTGGCTTGCATTTATAAAATACAAGTTTTTCATTGCTCAAAAGAACCTTGAAAAACATGCATTCTAACTGCGTGCAGGCCAGGGTGACTCTACAAAGATCTGACCAATAACTTCGCCTGATTAAGTCACCTGTTGAAAGGCTGGTGGAACATCCTAGACCAGGGGTGTCAAACTCATTTTGGTCCGGGGGCCGTATCCAACCAACTTTGATCCCAAAGGGGCCGGATCAGAAAACTCATGTCATATAAACCCCAAAAATAACAATAACTTCAAATATTTGTGCAGAGAAACACAAATCTATTACAGAAATCTTTTTTAATTGATGAACTCTTTCTTATTATAATATTATAATATTATGAACCTGAACCTGAAACTTGAAGAAAAATTCAATTTCAACACAATGTTTTAACAATAACTTGTATGTAAACAGGAATAAGTCAATTTTTCTTGGAAAATCCTGCACTTGGCTCCACTTTTCTCATGTTGGACATTTTGTTGATCAGGGTGTCACAGTCAACAGTCAAAACGATCGTCCTTTAAGACCGTTTGGAAAGAGACAAGTATTCATTTGTGCTGCTCTGGTGGGAGGGGCCACGTACAGACACACTGGAGACACTGATATGCTAAGCCCCGCAGAAAATTACCAATATTTTAATAGAAAATATAATTACAATATTTTAGTAGAAAATCACCCAAGGGCCACATTAAAGGTCTTGGAGGGCCGGATCTGGCCCCCGGGCCTTATGTTTGACACCTGTGTCCTAGACAAAGCAATAATATCACTATGGTGACAGATCCCCCTCCTAGAAAAGTTACGCAGAGCACCTTTAAGAGTGCACAAACATGGGCTAGGCCTACCTAGGCTATAGGCTAAAATGTGGACTTGCTGATAAGAGCATGGCTTAAGAGGTTGTGCATGCTGTTGATAACTTATGGATTCCATGGAATCAGGCCTACATAAGAAGATTGGGGTTTTGTTGCACATAGCCTGTGACTTTTGTATCAGTTATAGAAATATATTTGAGAGTCTGAGACCTGCTTGTCTCCATGGACCCTAGAGTATGTCATTAAACTTCTATCTTACTTCTATCTTAAATTTATCTATATGGACACAAGCACGTGGCTCCATAGGCCAAATTACAGGTCACATTTATGGAGAGGTGTCCCTGCTCAGAAAGAATGTGTGTTTTTTCTTAATATTTTTGAGCAATAAAAACATGTGTAAATGAATGGTAGATAGATAAATAAAAAAGCCACATAATGGAACATGCCCTACTGTGGAACATTCCTAGCAAAGCAACATCTCCATAGAGGCCCTCTACCCAAATTTAGAGAATGCAAATTAAATTGTATTTTCAGTGTTGTCAGTGTGTCAGTTCAATCTTTTACCCATTTTAAAGGAATTTGTTGTTGTTAATCAGATTAGAACCGTACATAATCTCAAACCACCTTTTCTGCATATTTTAAATTAATTAGGCCAAAATGTTGTTTTACTATTCAAGGCTCAAAGACATTACTGTGCTTTCACTCAGATGTCTCTGTTTTATTGTTTGACATTTCAAAGTAGTAGCTTTATATTGAACCATTAAAACCATACATTTCTGAAAAGAGTTTAAAAGTTTTGTTTGTTTGTTTATGTTTTTTTTGTACATAGTACTGTAAACGCTAAGTTTATTCAAAATATAGCGCGTCCTGAGCGAGTCTTATTAAAGTCTGGCCAAGGCTGAATGTAAGAGTTATGTGCACAAGGGGGCAGTAATGTGTCTATAATCAGAATGACGTCAAACGTTTACGTAGCCGAAGAAGAGGAGGAATTGTGGGATTGATATGGCAGCCTCCGCTGCTGTAAACATTCGCGTTGTTCTTACGAAATATTTTTTTGATTGCTACTGATTTTCTGTTTTTTAAATCTCTGATATTTAATTGTACTATTAAGCGTGGGCTGACGTGAAGACCTGATTTTTATTTTTTTTTAACATAGCGGAAAGCTTTCTTTGGTTGTTGGACCTACAGTCACGGGTTCGTGTTAGTATCTCATGTTTATTATGACGATTATGATATGATTTTTTTTGTTTTTGTTTTGTTATTTTATATTTGAAATTATTTACATTTATTACAGATTCATTACGATGTTCTAATTTGTAGCTCTGTATGGTTTGGTTGATTTCATGACAAAAAACTCGAATAAGCCACTAAACTAAATTAATTAAACTAATAATCCAAATTTTAATAGCTAAACCCTATGAAAAATACAGTTGCGTTGCCGTTAATCCAATTTAGTAATCATCAATGGTAATCTCTGGCCCTTTTAATCGCGAGATCCTCAGCCAGTTCTGTCAGAAGCGGCATGTGATTTGGAGCAGAATTCAGACTTTGGAGGAAGAAATGTTTTACATTTATGTATAGCAGGTTTATTATGTTCAGGAAAATGAATGTAGAAAGCTATTTTATCGGTTTTCAAAGTTTCAGACTAATAAAAACTGAAAATTTTGATCGATATTAGTAAAAAATAAATATTGTCATATAACTGTCATATCACCCAGCCCTATTAATTGTGTGTTGTCATTGTCACTTGATTTGTGATCCACAGACCATGGACGAGGATGTGTCCATGCACAGACTTGCTGGGTCTGACCCGTCTGCTCAGGTTGGGGGACTGATCGTAAAGAAGAAGAGCGCTGCTGCAGAGGCTCATATTTTTCGGGCACCCACTCCACGGACATCCTTACTGGGCTTGGACCTTTTAGCTGCTCAGAAAAGGAAAGAGCGAGATTTAAAAGAAAAGGCTGATGGTTCTGATGAAGAGCGAAACTTAAAGAAATCAAAAGTTTCATCCTACAAAGACTGGGATGAGGGAAAAAGTGATTCTGGTTCAGACGAGGAGGATGATGACAAAAATAAAGACACCAAGAAAGAAAGGTAAAGAAATATTGTATGGGAAATGTTAGATTTCTTAAAGCATCTATACAGTATGATTCATATTCTAAAGCCACATTTGATCTGTGATTGGTTTATTCACACTTGTACTTATGTTTGCAATTTGTGAGTGGCTTACAACTTATGTTTGTGGCTTGATTTCATTTATAGCAGAAAGTATCGTGTTACTGGTTCTGAAACACCATCCAACCCTGGAGGAGTCAGTGAGGAGTTCCTCCGCAGACATGAGCAGAGAGAGAAAGACCGTCGGGAACATGGAGTCTATGCCTCATCAAAAGAGGACAGAAAACGGGAGAAAGACAGGGAGCGAAGTAGAGACAAACACCGGGACAGGCGCAGTGAACGAGGTGTGTGCGTGTGGGAACAGGTCAAACTTCATTAATATAGATTTTTTTTTTCCATATGTTTTATATTTTGTGTATATTTTATTCTGTATTCAGTTATTCTTGTTTTGTTTGTCATTTTTAGATGACAGAGAAAGCAGCAGGGGTCGGTCGGAGCGTGGAGACCGCAGTGACAGAAGTGACCGCTCCCAGAGAGATGGTTGGTCAGAGCGAATCAGCCGCGGCAGCAGGAGAGATGAGCCAATGACTCCACAGTTTCACTCCAGGGGTAGGCTGGTGTTTTTTGTTTTTATTTTTTTTCCAGTTTTCTTGTACATACGCAAGTTCTTAACACAACAACATAAACTTCAATATTTGAAAACAGACACACCTTCCAGATCCAATTGGGAGGAGGATGACAGTGGTTATCCCAGCAGTCGACATTCCCAATGGGAGTCTCCCTCTCCTGCTCCTTCACACCGAGAGTCGGACCGCTCTGAGAGAAGCCATAGATCTGGCAGAGAGAGTGAGCGGAGGGACAGGTAAACATCTGTGATAAGTTGCTTGAACATAATGAACTGTTAGGTTAGTTTAGACTATGCGTAGGCTCTACACTGTTTTTGTCAGACTGGTGATAAATTATACAATTTACATATTTAAATTAGAGGGTCACTCTTGAGATTAATGTTTACTTAGAAACTTTGCAAACCCTGTGTTTAGAAACCCTGTCTGGTTTATATATAGGTCAGTCAAAGGTCGTTACCCTGATGACACACCTCTCCCAACCCCTTCATACAAGTACAATGAATGGGCCAATGACAGAAGGCATTTTGGTTCAACTCCCCGTTTATCACAAGGAAAAGGTACAAAGTGGTTATAATTTTTATTTATTTATATATTTTTTGGTGTGTGCATAGGTTGCTTACTTTATTGCACCAATGTCTATAGGTAAAAAAGGAGATGGCGCAAGTGGAATTGCATTTGATAATGACGATGAACAAGAACAGTGGGAGGAAGATCAGAAGGTAGGAGTCCTCCTTTCTCATTATACACAGAAATAAAATTATGGTCAGTAACCCATAATAATTTCTACTTAACAATTTTGTTTCTATGTAATATTCTGCAGCAAGCAGATAGAGATTGGTACATGATGGATGAAGGATATGATGAATTCCACAACCCTTTCACATCCACATCAGATGAATATGTAAAGAAAAGAGAACAAATTCTTCAGAAGCAGACCCAGAAAAGGATATCTGCCCAAAAGCGACAGATCAATGAGGTAATATAATAATTGTTGCCTATTAGCAGTTTGTGGAATTGGATATACATTATACATATGACTTATTTCAGGATAATGAACGATGGGAGACCAACCGTATGCTGACCAGTGGTGTTGTTCAAAGGCTGGAAGTTGATGAAGATTTTGAGGAGGATAATGCTGCCAAGGTTCACTTACAAGTGCACAACTTGGTTCCTCCTTTCTTAGATGGAAGAATAGTCTTCACCAAACAGGTAAGAGCATAATTATGATGAAAAGGGCCTCCATTTGATACATTGTTTTTGAAATGTGAATAATTTTCTCCTCTGTAGCCAGAGCCAGTTATTCCTGTTAGAGATCCGACTTCAGACATGGCTATCATCTCTCGCAAAGGCAGCCAACTTGTTCGTAAACACAGGGAACAAAAGGAACGCAAAAAGGTAATTAAAACCATCATGTAAGGACAAGCTCACGGTTACAAGCCAAAATGTTTCCTCCGACTGGCTGGGCGCTCCCCTACAGGTAGTGTGAGGAGCTCAGCCACACAGAAGGAGCTTTGAGTAAAGCCGCTTCTCTTCCACTTTGAGAGAAGCCAGCTGAGGTGGCTCGGGCATCTGTTTGAGGTGCCTCCTGGACGCCTCCCTAGGGAGGTGTTCCGGGCATGTCCCACTGGTAGGAGGTCTTGGGGCAGCTGTGGCTACAATAGTAGTTTGCCACCCAGTGAGTGTGAAGTGAATGCATAATGCTCTGTAAAGAGCTTTGGGTATCTTGAAAGGCACTAAATGCAATGATTAATTGATCATTTAAAAATTAATTAATTAATTAACTAAAAGACCCAGGACACACTGGAGGGACTATGTCTCTCGGCTGGCCTGGGAACGCCTCGGGGTCCCCCTGAAGGAGCTAAAGGAAGTGTCTGGGGTGAGGTAAGTCTGGGAGTCCTTGCTTAGACTGCTGCCCCCATGATCCGGGGCCGGATAAGCGGAAGAAAATGGATAGATGTAAAATGGACTAATGCTGGTGTTAAATCTAGAAAATGTACGTAGATTTTTCTTTGCTCATTTGCTATAGCTGGTCTTATTTACTGTTTATGCCAAATACACAATACAAATGTAAGAACAATATCTTTATGTTTGGGAAATTTTAATGGGTTTTGTTGGTTCACACCTGTCCGGATGATAATGCCAGGGCTGGCCAACTTTGTTTTTTCATGAATATTTCATCCGATTATGTAACTTGTCAGTCAATGACATTTCTGCTATGGACCCCACATGTCAAATTGATAAATGTGCTGCTTGGTTCTTTGATCTATATAATGCATTGCAAAATCATGTAACTTATTTTCAACATTGTTTTAGGCACAGCATAAACATTGGGAGCTGGCTGGAACTAAGCTGGGAGATATCATGGGGATTAAGAAGACTGAAGAAGAGGATGAGTCTGGAGCCAGAGTCATTGGGGAAGATGGGAAAGTAGATTACAGGTAACAGCTAAAGGAACACAGATCATAATGTGATATATGTTAAATACATTAACTTGTGTCCAATTGCCAGAGCTGAGCAGAAATTTGCTGAGCACATGAAAGAAAAGAGTGAGGCAACCAGTGAATTTGCTAAAAAGAAAAGTATTACAGAGCAGAGGCAATACCTACCCATTTTTGCTGTGAGACAACAACTTCTTAACATCATAAGGTATGGACAGAAAAAATATATTAAATACTCTAAAATAAATAAAAATACTAATTTTATATTGCATTAACCTGATTATGCTGATGATCTTGCAGGGATAATAGCATAGTTATTGTTGTTGGAGAGACAGGAAGTGGCAAAACCACCCAACTAACTCAATACTTACATGAAGATGGTTATACAAGTTATGGCATGGTGGGATGCACTCAACCCAGAAGAGTGGCAGCTATGAGTGTTGCTAAACGAGTGAGTGAAGAGATTGGCAGCAACCTGGGAGAAGAGGTGAGAGTAATTTGTTTTATAAAATGTATTTATAAAAAAGTAAAGAGAAAATGTTATTCATCTTTAATTTTTACATTAAATGTACTTTGGTGTAGTGGTAGCTGGCACACGCTTTAAACCAAACAGCAACACTGCCATCTAGTGACCAGATGTCTGACTTGCATTATTTTCCTTCTCAGGTGGGCTATGCTATTCGATTTGAGGACTGCACATCTGAGAAGACCGTGATAAAGTACATGACTGATGGTATTTTGCTCAGAGAGTCACTAAGGGAGTCTGACTTGGACCACTATAGTGCAGTGATCATGGATGAGGCTCATGAGCGCTCCCTCAATACTGATGTCCTGTTTGGGTTGCTCAGAGAGGTCAGTGCTCTGCTACTGTATAACACCAAACACAAAACATATATTAAAGCAGAATATGTTTTATGTTCCCCAATATTTAAACTATTTTAACTGGGGCAGCAGTAGCTCAGTTGGTAGAGCGTTGTCCACTGATCCAAAGGTTTGTGGTTAGAATCCCACTCTCGACATTAACATCATTGGTTGAGCAGTCAGATCCACTGACCCACAGGATGGCAGTGTGATTCCAACTCCCACAGATGTACACTGTGTACACTGGTGTATGAATGTGTGTGTGTGAATGGGTGAGTGGTTCCTTGTAAAGCGATTTGAGTGCCTTGAAGGTGATAAAGCTCTATATAAATATGTGACCATTTACCATTTGAATTTCAGGTTGTGTCACGACGCACAGACTTGAAACTAATTGTTACATCTGCTACTATGGACTCGGATAAATTTGCTGCATTTTTTGGCAATGTCCCAATATTTCACATTCCAGGAAGAACCTTTCCAGTAGACATTTTGTTCAGCAAGGTTTGACAGTTTACTCTGTTTATGTTATATATAGTATATATATATATATATATATATATATATATATATATATATATATATATATATATATATATATATATAATCTATTGGTAGTACTTGGTATTTTAATTGGCTTAATGTTTCTTTGTTCTGTGCAGACTCCTCAAGAGGACTATGTGGAGGCTGCAGTGAAACAAGCGCTGCAGATCCACTTAAGTGGCTTGATAGGGGACATTCTTATTTTTATGCCGGGACAGGAAGATATTGAGGTTTGTAATACACATAATATATATTTGTATCTGGTAGCTGTGCAGATTGATTTTGGTCATTTAAATTTGTCATTTGATCATTTTCATTCTTTGTGCAGGTCACATCAGATCAGATTGTGGAGAGGTTAGGGGACTTGGACAATGCTCCCCCTCTGGCTGTACTCCCTATATATTCACAGCTCCCCTCTGACCTCCAGGCCAAAATCTTCCAAAAGGTCAGTGGTTAGCAGATTATTGGAACATTGATAATATGGGGAAAAAACATATATAACAACAAATATTGTCTGATTGTCGGGATATTCCCCTAAACATAAATTAATATTTTAAATTTTAGGCTCCAGATGGCGTAAGAAAATGTATAGTGGCTACAAACATTGCAGAGACGTCCCTCACTGTGGATGGTATTATGTTTGTGATCGATTCAGGATACTGTAAATTAAAGGTAATTTATACATCACAAAGTACACAGGACTACAGCAGCTACACCAGAATGTGAACTAAATTTGTCTGTTCACAGGTGTTTAATCCTCGCATTGGTATGGATGCCCTTCAAGTGTATCCTATCAGCCAAGCTAACGCTAACCAGCGCGCAGGTCGAGCGGGTCGTACTGGTCCAGGACAGTGTTACAGGTAAGCTCTGCTGTACTGTTAATATTCTGTGATATGAAAAATAAATACAAAATTTTAATTGCTGTGTGATTATCCATAGACTCTACACTCAGAGTGCATATAAGAATGAAATGTTGACTACCACCATCCCAGAAATTCAGAGAACTAATCTCGCCAATGTAGTTCTGTTGCTCAAGTCTCTTGGAGTGCAGGACCTGCTCCTCTTCCACTTTATGGACCCACCACCTGAGGACAACATGCTCAACTCTATGTATCAGCTCTGGATCCTTGGAGCTCTCGACAACACTGGTGAGAAATAAATAACAGATATTTCACATTGTACTGTACATGAACAGCTGAAAGACAGACAGTGCAGTGATGTATGTCTTAGACATAGAAAGGTGGCCCATTGAAGGAGGTTGTGAGGTTCAGCCTGTGAAGTAATTGCCTAGTAACTGATCCTGTGTATGATTTGACTGGTCGGGCCTCATTTTGGTCTCATCCTCTGAGATTCCTTGGGATTTAGGGATTTGGGATAAGGGGGACTTTGAGGATTCCCTGTATGGTGTGTTAACAGCAGATTATCTCTGATTAAGCCTTACCTGCCCCAAACTGACTGCTGTCTCTGACTTTCCTTCTTGTAAGCTTCTTAGATGATGTTGTCTAATCATTTGAATCAGAAGTGAAAGTTTTTGATCTTTGTGGTTTTCCTCTTGAGTATCGTAAGTGTCAGCAGTACTCTGTCTGATAAATAATAATCTAAATAAGCCTTTTACTGACTACTTCTCCTTTTTTTGAGAAGAGGCCAAGCACTAATGTCTGTCCTTCCTTCCTGTCCTCTTCACATCTCATGCACTTTATACTTTACTCTATACTTCATCATGTGCTCATACAGTAATAGCCTGCTGTTGTCCTTTCAGGGGCATTGACACCTACTGGGCGACTGATGGTGGAGTTTCCTCTGGACCCAGCTTTGTCCAAAATGCTCATTGTGTCATGTGACATGGGTTGCAGTGCAGACATCCTCATCATTGTATCCATGCTTTCTGTGCCTGCTATATTTTACCGACCAAAAGTAGGACTTTTTCCTGTATTTTTCCTATATTTTTATATGTATATATTTTTTCAAAATTCTATATCAATATACATAATTGTACGTGATGTATTAAAAATACTATTAAACTCACAAAATGATTTCAAATTTTCTGTCGTTTTCCAAAGGGTCGTGAGGAGGAGAGTGATCAAGTGAGGGAAAAGTTTGCTGTCCCAGAGAGTGACCATCTGACCTACCTCAATGTGTACATGCAGTGGAAGAACAATAATTATTCCAGCATCTGGTGCAACGAGCACTTTATTCACACCAAGGCCATGCGCAAGGTCAGTACAACACAGATGGCTCTTTTCAGCTATCTGAATAAAACATTTATTCAGTTAGAGATCCTTTTTTCTAACTAACTAAGACTATTAAGACAAGACAGTATTATTATCTTCTATAAAGTAATATATTTTTCTTTAGGTGCGAGAGGTGCGCTCACAGTTAAAGGACATCATGGTACAACAGAGGATGAATTTAGCGTCCTCTGGCTCTGACTGGGACGTAATCAGGAAATGTATCTGTGCTGCTTACTTCCACCAGGCAGCCAAGCTCAAGGTACTAGCTACAGTTACCCTTGATTAATTAATTGAGATTAATTAATTTATTGGTTAATTAATAGATTAATGGATTTCACTTTATTTTATGTGTTAATATATATGACAAATATTGCAAAGGTTTTCTTATTCTGTTGTTGGGGTTGTTGTCTAATACCCTACAATATGCAAGTTAAAAGGTGCTATTCTTTCTATTTATAATGTTGCTGCTAGGGCATTGGTGAATATGTGAATGTGAGGACGGGCATGCCGTGTCACCTCCATCCCACCAGCTCTTTGTTTGGAATGGGCTACACCCCTGACTACATCATTTACCACGAACTTGTCATGACAACCAAGGTGAGAACTTGTTTCATTTAGTACATTTGTGATCATATAATTTGTACAGAGTTAAGGTTTAAATTGTGTGGTTCCTTTATTGCAGGAATACATGCAGTGTGTGACAGCAGTTGATGGAGAGTGGCTTGCAGAACTTGGACCAATGTTTTACAGCATCAAACATGCAGGCAAAAGTCGACAGGTAAGAAGGTTTAAGTAATTTGATAAAACAGAGTCCAAGTTGAGTGGCTAACACTCTCGCCTCACAGCAAGAGCTGAGTTTGTGGAACCCCGGGTTTTTGCTCATAAACCCAAAACATGCGCAAAATGTAAAATCCTAGTCCTGACCAAGACAAGCTCAGGATCTGGAGGAATTCCCGGACACTGTATTTTGGTAGCTGTATCGAATATATAGTATATTTGACAAATATTGACTATCATCAGGCCCCTGGTGGATCACAAGCCAGCTTTCTCTAAACTTCGATGACAAGTGCTTGACTGACTGTCAATTTGAAAATCAAGAAAAAGGCAAAAATATGTGAGGATCTTCTGTTTTGACAATTTTTTCATTACCTGCAGAAAGTGCTTGGTGCCTGCAAACCAAAGGATAGTTACACAAATGACATAGATAATAGTGTGTAATATATAGAGAGGCAGTATAATTTGAAATATTTACAGTTCTTACATACTTTTACTATTACACTGCAGGAAAACCGTCGCCGTGCCAAAGAGGAGATTACCAACATGGAGGAGGAAATGGCTATGGCCCAAGAGCAGATGCGAGCCCGTCGAGAGGAGCAGGAGAGGAAGAGCAACCCAGGCAGTGTCAGGTAAGTCTGCCCTGAACTATACAACACAGAGGCCTTGTTCAAGCACACCGTCCCTATGGCCTTTATTTCCAGAGCCAAGATACAAACGTTTAATTTACCTACTTGCTGCCAATCCATATCATCAGCCCTCCCTCCTGCATTTGCTTCGATACACCTCTCTCACTTTTCATGATGAGCTTTTCTCACCTTTGGTCCCCACAGATGTGACAAAAGAAATAATATTGACTCTTGGCTGACCCCTATTACTGCAGCAATTTAAATTGTGCCATAGCAGAGCTGAGAAAGGCAGGGAACCTTCATTTTCAAATTAGACCAAAAAATTAATTTCACACCCATCAGAAGGATTTACAGGCAGAAGTATGGTTATAAAGAATTATTTTGAAAAAGGGGGACTATACATGTTAATTATCCAGTGGATTTATCTGAAATAACTGAAAGTTACTATACACCAAGAAAAAGAAAAAAAATTCATTTAAATATAAGCTGGGGGTGTGATTTTCAACATCACTGGCTATCCAGGGCTTCAGCTTCTGGTTTTAGTACTGTCTCCTTCAAATTTATTGTAAATTACTACTAAAGATGGCCAATTAATCACATTTTGATAGAGATTCAGTCATTTCTAATAGTGAGGTCTACTGCTAATCCTCTGTCAGTAAAAGTATGTGACCGTACTTTGGAAGTTTGACCATTATATGTGTTAAATGTCTTAAAAATCAGTATTTTTATGTTCAGTAAATTAATATCGAAAGGCATTGTTATTTGCTTTAAATTGGACAATGATCAATCAATATGAGCATAAAATAAATGTATGAAAGAAAAATGTGATGCATTTTTTTCATGTTGCCCAGTCCTAATGAGTACATTAATGGGATTTCATAAAAAGTTTTTGTTTGGTAAAAAATATAGTTGGTGTACTTGTTTCATTTGCTGATATGTCACAGACCAACCCAGTGATGCATATGGCTCACTGTTAATGTGAGTATTAAGCACATCTATTCTTATTTTACACTTAACTTTGCACAACTCACTGCTGAAACAGTTTTATCTAAACTTGTCTAGTGATGTTGAACTGCAATAATTCCACCTTAAGAGACCATGGTACAGGGGACACAGTGACAGAAGGGGGTTATGGCCTGATGGTTGTAATTGCTGCTGTGTGTGCATGTGTGACAGAGAAATAAGAGAAGTGTGGCCAGTGTCAGTGTGTCACAAAGTTGTAATTAAAGATGATAGATTGTGCTGTCAGAAAAGTCAAGCTCCCCATCACAATACTCTCTCTGAAGACTCTAGTCTGGGAAAGCTCTTGCGGTGTTCAGTCAAGGGTTGAACATGCAACATGAAACATAAGGAGATTTGATAATTGATATGAAGTACTTAATGATCATTAATAAATGTGTTTCTGTTTTAGGGGAGTCAAGATTTGCACACCTGGAAGAAAAGATGAAGCTCCTATGACACCAAGAAGAACACCTGCCCGTTTTGGACTGTAGATTGCCCATAGACTGAATAAATGGAAGGGGGGATTATAATAAGGGAAGAGCACAAACTCAACTGTTTTCATGTGCTTGTTACTATGTTCTTGTGATTGGATAATTACTTGCAATTTAATTTCCAACCACTAGAGTGTGAACTTGTATAAGCCACAATATTAAAATGCCAGGACCAATCCAGCACCTTCAAAATACAATCCCCTCTCATTTTTATTCACAAAAAGCATTTCAGACAGTAAAATAGTGTTAGTTTTACTGCAATAAATAGCAAAATATTTAGTAATATTTTTGAAAAGGTTTTAAATGCATCCACTTTTACCCTGTTAACACAAATCAGTGAATCATATTTTATTAATTAGACCCCAATGTTACAATATATTTTTTATGAATTTATTTATTTTTTTGGTTAATATCAAACTGAAAAAATAAAGCTTAATAAACTGTATAACCTTAACCTCATTGGTCCCTGTTCATATACATAAAACAACTATGGTAGTTTATGTTGTTACTCTGTTGTTGGTGCAAGTTGAAATGAAAATAAAATAATAAAATAATTGGCCCTTCAGTTTGAGTCAGTCCCTTCTTCAGTCAGATACTGGCAGCCACAGATGTCACACATCTACATGAGCGATCGCAGGGCTCTGAAAGCCTTCAGCTGTAAAGACGTTGATACGCTTTAGATGAGGAGCCAAACAATATGTGGGTGGATCTTGTTTCTGGCTTTATTGAAGCTCTATGTAAATCCTCAGGTCACAAGACTGTTGAACAAAAGCCTGGATGGTCTTCCACTGGCTTCATCATGGTTACGCTGACATTTCTTGAAGTCTCTCAGTACAAGCCTCTCTGAGTAGCTGGTATCAATTTGGAGGGAGAGGAGCTGTCCTGGCTGTGATTTTGTTCAAATGGACTGAGGCTATGTTTTTGTCTTTGGAACTCTCCTTTTCTTGTTGGTCAGGCACAGTCCGCTTCTCTGTAAAGCTTATGCAAATAGAAATGATTCTGAACGCTCCCTTGACACCCTCATTCTCACAGTTGCCGTGATTGAGTATGGCAGGCAGAGGAGGGACGCATATAATGGACTCCGCCAATTTTAATGAGACAAATCTCGGCTATGGGCTGACATTTTGAAATAGTCCTTGTGAATGACAGTGTCAGCAGTCACCTTTACCAAAGCTTTTGAGGGAAGGTCCCTTTAATGACGGAGGGAATTAAAATGGCCTCCGAAGGTGCTGGCAATAGGAGCGGAGGGATTAGGGTACAGAGCCACGCCTTTAAATGAGCCCTTGTGCCACACCCCAAATAAAGACGCATCAGTATAGCTCCTCTCCAGTGACTACATGTTATTGCCAGCCAGGGATTTCATATAGGGATTCTGTTGAATGTTAGTCGTTGACCATTACAAGTATTGTGGAGATTAGCTGTCCCTCACATTAAGTGCCCCCACACTGCTCTCATTCTTGCCCTTTTGTTGAGCGTCTGGTGGCAGGAGGGGGACAAGTTGGGCTGTCATTACAAACTTAATAAGAGCACAAGTGAGATTGATGAGAAAAACAGAGGCATCAACTGCTCTTTTAATTAACTCCTGTCCCATAATGGTGCTGGGACAGAGGCAAAGAAAGACATTTACTTTCTCTTTCCACCCTTCTATGTTTTGTTGCCTCTCTCACCTCCGATAATGAACAGCCTTCTGGGACCCAATTACATCCAAGGCTGCATTAGGAGCGCAGCGGGCCCAATGGAAACTTCAGCTGACCCCCTCCTTCCTCTGTCTCTCTCTCCCTCTATTCCCTGTTACACTGCTGGAGACGGCCTTCACTTGATTGAATTTTGAATGTTGCGGCCCCCACCAGCCCCCTAGGCCCCCGAACCTCCTCTTGTGCAGTCGCTTACCTTCACCAGCTCTGAACCCACATGTGGTTTATGATGGAAACAGGAGACAATGTATGTATGCCTGTTGTTGGTTGTCCTTGTCCACTTGATAACTACTTGCACTGATGGAGTGGCTTAGGAACTTGCTGTACTCCACTTCACATTGGCAGCACACAATCTTGTGAAACCTGGTGAAGGGCAACCACAGAGAGTCAGTGATTAATGTTATTTTCTTTTGAGACTGCTTGGGAAAAGTTGTTCATCAATTAATAGTTGGTTTGACATTTTAAAAAATGTGGTTTTACTTAAATATTTACATTCAAAGCAGAAGTTACATGGTTCCAGGCAAATCAACATTGTTTTAAGTTGTGGTCCTATCTGGGCATGTTTATTTTTTCTTCTTCTTCTTCCAAAATGTCAAAATACTGAATGTACATTGTTTTGATAAGACAAGATATGACACTACTTTACATTCAACACGAAATCCCAAATAAAATAAGAATTAGAAACTTGACAACAATTTAACCTGTCTAAATACTCTGCAAATAGTAGTAATACTAAAATATTTGTTTCCAGTTGAATATGTATTATTTCTATATTTGACCTTTTTTGCATTTCATATATAAATCTAATAACAAGGGAGATGCAAAATCAATTTAAGTTTGAACTTTAAAACCATCATTAACTAGATATCAACTCAAAAAATTATTCATATTTTTCCAAGCATTTTTTATTACAAAATCCAGGCAACTGCACCATCCACTATATTTTTTCACTCTCCATTGTCTTAGTCCTAACTAACATTGTATATATACTGTAATAGCATTCTTGGTCTGCCTCCCTGTGGACTGCACGGTTACTAAGAGCTCATCCACTATTGCTTAGGGGTCTTATTTTGTTGTAGAAGAAAGACTTTATACTGTCAAACTCAGACATCCCATGTGATTGAAGGCCGATGGGCATGGAACTCTCAGAGCTGCCCTCAAAGCTGCAACAATGCCTGCTTTCACGCGGCCAACTTCTGGTGGGTGGAGTGGAAGAACAAAGGCACACTTGTTAGGGTTCACATGCCTTTATTATTCTTTTATTTGGCTGCAATTTCTTGTCTATCTGCCCATATTCATTAAGATATTGGCCTCAGCAGGCTGAGCGGGGTTTTAAACAGAAACTCCACTGTATTTTTTAAATTCTGAAATAAAGTATGCAGTAACTGGCAAAGATCACAGCTCATTTTGGTTCATTATACTATTGATTTACATGGAATTAAAATGGAACATGACATGACCTATACATAGAACAGATATAAATATGCAGCTATGAAATGTTAGAGACATGGTACTGTTTTCAATCACTATAGCTGGCTAATCATTAAATACTGCAACTATGAACTTTAGAAACTTAACATTCAACATTTGCAACATTCGCTTTGATACTCGCTTGCATCTTTGATAAAAAGATTATGATAATGATCTAGGAAATATCTCCAGTACTCCATGATTTTGCATAGTTTTCTTGAAAACACACTTTGTTCGGAGACTTTTCCACTTTTTCAGACCCCAGCTGTCAGCGCACATCTAAAGTAGAGAAAGATGGTGTTAAGGGAGCACATGCAACCAAATAGATCAAAGAGCAGACAGATTACTAAAAACAAAAGATGTGTACAATGCTCTTAAATGTTTTTTGATCAATCAAAGAAATACTGCTGCGAGCCTAGTAATACCTAGTAATATCTACTGCTTTTCATTTGAGAGATGAACAATATAATAAAACAATGTAGCTACAAACTAAATTAATCAAATCAAAATAACAGGGGAAAACTTACAAGCACATATTATATAACTCAGAAAGAGAGAAAACATCAGGAAGTATGTTTGTTATGTTTACTTTTGTCGCCTGTGGGCTGAGACTTGGTGATTGTTTAATAACTCTTTCAATGTATAGTTTCGTAAAATTTCGAGTAATACTTAAGCTGTTACGCTACTGCCGGATTTGTTGTTGTACAAACTGACCTGTAGAAATATTGTAGCATCATGTCCCTTTTACCAGTGGGATGTGCAGTGGCGACGGGAGATGAGATCGACTTCAGCTTCTGCAAAATCACAAGAACAAACACGAGGCTGTAACAATGCTGCTTAAATCCCCAATCAGCTTCCACTTGTTAAGACCCATTCGGTGTCAAAACACTCCCTCATTACTCGAATGGACCAAGAGGTTTATGGGTTTTTCATTAGAAAAACAAGTCTCAGACCAGATGTAAATTGTAACCAAATGCAAATTGGTGGTGCTTATTCTGGCCGTGCTCCCACAATGTCCCAATCCCTCTTAAGCTTCTTGTTGACCGCGTCTGCCAGCTTTGTGTACACAATTGGCTCCTTAGCTATTCCGCTACATCATTAATGCTTACCCTTTTGTGCTGCTCAAGTCCAGCAGAATGAACACAATCACACAGGCAACATTTTATAACACACATAATTAGCCCAAGAAACTATCACTCATCCGGATAAAAATGTGCCTAGGTAACATTAGAAGTTTAAGCATGAGAGTAGGAAGACGAGGGAGATGAGCTTATCAAATAAAGCCTGAAAATGTGCAATGAATGAAATGAGTCAATCATTTTAATGTGGGACAGGGAGCCCTGAGGAGAATAAATAAGCAATCGTCACATCATGCAGTGAGAACAAATGAGCATGCTACACAATTAGGCAGGGTCACATTGTGCCAGAGCAGTGAGCAAGGGACACGCTAATGAGCAGTGAGCTGTGTGTTTGTGACTGTGCACATAGCAAGAGGAAGATGAAACGCTGGTCCTGAGCCCTCAAATTCTGATGTATGAACTAAGACAGGCTAACAGTCAGACATACAAAGAATGAGAGAGGCAGAAGACAAAGATGAAAGTCAGAGGGGGCTGCAGGAGAGGTGGGCTAGCAGTTGACTTTGTGTCTGGGGCAAGTAGACACAGCACTGAGCAGGTACAACTACCCCACAGACAAAAAGAACACAAGTGCTCAGAACGACCAACAAAAAAAGCTTTGGAAGGCGACTCTTAGTTATTAAGTATTCAATCACATAAAGGAGCTCTGAAGGCGTGAAAGGTTGTGGACCGAGGCACTTTTGCTTCAGTGCATTAAGAGCCTGGTCCAGCACTCTGCTGCATGAAAAAGAAATAGATTGCCTCCCAGGAAGACGACTGCTCAAAGGAGTTGGCTTTTCCCCTTAATAACAGCAATCTGTTGTGAAAATCTAATACTGAGTACCATTTACACAAAATCTGGATAACGTCTGCTTGGAAAAGCGGACAATATGAATATTTCATTTATGGATATACAAATAAACACAACAAGCTCCCCATCAATCTGCCGATGTTCTCAAAGTAAGTGAACTGGAACAGAGAATTACTAATGACCACACGCCACTACAAATGCACTTTTTAGATTCTACAACTGAAAAACACAATCATAAAATATTTGATTCAAGAAAACATACCCTGTTTTGCATAAATAGAAATGCTTAGGTCACAATTAGATACTCCATAAGAGATGCAACAAACCAAGCATAAACCCTCTTTCCCTCTGTTGGAGTAAGAGCCCCATCTTTGCCATTAGGGCCAGATATGGATGCACCCTTTAAGCTCAGTGCTCTCCTTCTCGCTGGCCTAATTCCCACTCCTCAGTGGTGGATAAGAGGGATCAGAAATCCATCCATATGCATGGCCCAATATCTGAGAGGGGATGTTGGGTCTCAGCCTGACCAGCGCTCTCAAAGTACTGGTAATGACACTTAATGAAAGCTGGGGAGTTGGGGAAAGCCTGTGTGCAGGCTCCCTCAGCCCCTGCACGCTAGTCTGGCCTTAAAATGCCATAAATAAACAAACACTTGATACCAGTGCTCTCACAAGCCAGTTTCTTTAACTTATTATTCATCTTATTTCATTTTAAACTCCACTTGTTCTATGTCAGAAGACCGTTTAAACCCTAACTTAGCCATGTTCACACCAAAAGTAGGTTTTACAAGTCATGTCAATTTATCCAATATGCATCTTGATAACAAGATGCACATACGGCCGGAAGCACTTCTATAGAAATATGCATAAATCTCAACAGACTGGACCAATTAGTAGCTTAACTCTGTTGTCTGCAATTAAAAGCCAAGTACACTATTGATTTTTACTTGGCCAGAGCAACTCTTCTTGTCTGTGTGATGAAAGCGATATAGTAAGGTTGAAAATGTGAGGGCTGTGAAATGGCATGTGGTCTGGTGCTGCTGCTGTGTGAGGTGCTGAGCCTCAAGGTAAACACAGCAAATGAGGGGATCGAGAGGCTCTTCTTAGCACAAGCCCCTAATCAGTACAGTCAACACATGGCAGATTGGCTTCAGAGCTTTTTCAAATGCTTTCCATCAGCCTCTGTCCTTCCACCATCAACTATCTTATCCCTCCAACCAGCCCCAATTTCCCCCTGCTTTTACATTTGAGAGGCATATCAGATCTCAGTGTTGAAGGCAAATGCCAGCTAACACCATCTGGACATAAAGTCTAAGAAAAGTTATAGAAAAATTTGTCATTTTCAGCTATGAGGCACTAAATATTATTTATTTAAGTTGTGAAACCCAGTAAAATAAATTGATATAAAATGCAGTTTCTTTTATATCTCTAAGACTCAAAGTACTACAAAATAATCTAAATTCTAAATATTACTATGCTATTCATGCCTATATTACGCAAAATTGAGTCCTGTAACTTTAACCATGTTGAAACGTTGTTACCTTATCAAAAATATACCTGGAGTTGTCTTTTGCTTCATTCCTACATGTTTGAGTGACCCTTTATAATTATAATGCCTACATCCTCAAAGCTCAAAATGCTTTGTTTCACCTCGTGATATCATTTTTAATGTAAACAGCTACCTGTTACCTTTAGTTCAGTAGAGATAGGCAATTCGAGGACTGAAATTATCCAAATGATTCTAGTAAAGATATGTGAGTTTAAAAACACAGTGGAGCACTTCCTGAATTATCACGAGGTAGAAGTGTTTTCCACACTAGGCTAAGAAGAACTCAGGGTATATATGCAGGGTCTGTGTGTGAATGTGTGAATGAAACAAAACAAAACTCCAGGTAGGTTTGTGATGAGGAAACAACATTATAAGATAGAGCCGAAAATAGTGCAATATGGGCCCTTTAAACTCTTACTCTTTATTAGTAATGACTGTAAACTTGACTTAAGCTTCTGTCTGGTCAGAAAACGTATAAGGTCCTGGTGCTGCTTTAGGAAACTTTGTGACCTCTAGAAGGAAGAAGGACCATTCCCTCTCCTGTACCCACTATGTCCTTTGATCACCATTCCCAGTGCCAGGCTGCACATTTCCCAGCCAGCTGCACTAATGTGTCTTTAGTGTTAACAAGCTTTAGCCATCAGCTAAAGGTGGGCTATAGAGGGCAAGGACACTAGACTTTAGCAGATTTCTCTTGGCGGTCATTGGATGAGTGCTGAACATGGTTGTATGTAAAAGAGAGTTTCTGCTCTATTGCATTAGAGGGCCAGAAGTAGGACCCCAGAGAGAATAGCTGGACTTCAAATACTGATGTACAGGCTGTTTGGGGGATCTCTCAGGGCTGCAGAAAACACAGACCATTAGTCACACAAACACATTGTGGCCTATGCTAATCCCAAAACAAGACACATCAACATGACAGCCAATAATATCCTGCAAGTTCAGCTGCAGCTTTGCTTTCTCTGATACTGCCTGTGATGTACCGGTGAGTGTTAATATTGACCGGCGCATAAGATGTCCCACTCCACAAGCCCTCAGTTTGAAAGCTCACAACTTTGTCACTGACACCGTTTCTCGAGTTGTCGGAGGAAAAGTAAAGCGTATACTGTATAGATTTTTAGGTTTTGAATCTTTGCCAAAGCAACGTTTAACACAGAAAACCGATCAAAGCCTAAAGTCTCTCAAACAGCACGCCAGGCAAGAGTCTGCAAGATTTTCACTTGTAAACTTAGGGAATGCATAGAAAAGTAGTGCTAATAAGGATAGTTTGACTGTGTCAGAAGGAGGTGGGTGGAAGGACACTCTAACAAGAAGGCAAGATCGGGCTTTTCAAACACACTCCAAACTAAACAAAGAACTTCAATGACTACTTAAAAGAACCCTGTCTACAACTTTTGGTTTAGAAAAAGTTTTGTCATACAAATCCACTGCTAGTCACTAATAGCACAGTACACAGTATACTGTCATCTAAATATTTCAAAATATTTCAGTAAGTTATAGAAATAGAAATTAATTACAATTACATGATTAAAATACTCAATTAATAGTACAAGTTCCAATCATCCTGATCCATGTTGTTTCGCAATCAGAGCATCATCTTGGCCAGAGCTCATGGAAAATATGGATTGTTGTATAAAATTATTAAATTCATCTTAGAACTGTATAATTTATATAGAAAACTGATCCAAAATGCTTCTAAATATCTGTTAAAAAGTAACTAGTAACTAGTACTCTGAGTAGTACAAATTTGCAGTACTGATTCAATACTAACACCTTGATATTAACATTAATACTTTTAAATAGTGAGTTACTGTTTATCCCAGCCCTACTCTGTATAGCATAACTCTTCTTTATAGCATTTTACAACAACATCACCTTGAGTTTTGCCTTTAAGATTCATTTACCATATTACTGAATAGAAGCTATGCAATCACTTCTCGTCAGGCTTGGTTTAAGATGTCCTGACCTCAATCTGCTGTGTGTTCTGCAGGTGTATGCCCATGTACACATGGGCTAATGTTTACACTACTTCAACCATTGCGCTCACATTTGGGACTAGAGCTCATACAAATAACTCCCCTCTGTCCACTTTCTCTTTCCCGTGAAGATGGATGATCTTTGTGGCTTTGCTCTTTTTCTTTCCAGTGCCAGTTTTTCATTTGCCCGCAGCAGTGCTAGGATATGATAAAAATGTGCATTAGCTATTGTTGGGATAGAAACCAATTATTGTGCAAATGTAGTGTAACCTCGGCAGCAGTGCAGTATTAAGGTCCAGCAATTGACTGCTGACGGTCAAAAACACTGTGGACCAAGTGGACTGTGGACTTTGGACAAAATGCTGCATCCCGCATGCTACATTGAAAGATACATAAATACGGGAAAGAAATAAATCATTACAAGTGAAAAAGCATTTTTGTCTATATAAAATGAATACAAACTGTGGGCACCTGAACAATATTGTTCTTCATTTTCTGTGGTTTGCAAGGAACCAAGAACAAAATGAGAAGTTGTTAGTGAGTGGATGCAGATAATAGTTGAGATTCAAGGGTTCCACGAACTTAATTTTTTTCTTTCAAAAATGTGTATTTCAGCATACTTCACTTCTTTTCTAATTTTCTTATTTTCCAGCGCTGTGTTGATCAAGTTTAATAATCCAACTTATAAAGAAAAACTTCAAGTCTATAAAAAGCCTGTTTGCTCATTTAAATGCTGTCAGCTCTTCACTTGTTTGAAGCCAAGATATCACAAAGTGATTAACACATTCCACCAATCTAGATCTTTTGTCACATTTTAATGATTATGAACCTGGCACCTGGGTTTATTTAAAAGGTAATAACAGTGAGGACATGATTAGATCTTTCGCTATGCTTAAAGAACCCTCATTTCAGTAGTAGAGACACATCCAGGAGTGGCATTTTCAAATTTTCTACTATAGATTTAATTCACCAACTAAAATAATGAATTAATCTGCACAGCCCTGTCAGAGCCTACATCTCTGTGTCCCTTATTCCCCTCGGCTCCAGCCCCAAAGCTATTTCCTGTAAGTCGTCAGCAGAGGAGAGAGATGGAGGGCTGAGCACACACCAGCGCCATCACAATGACCTTTCCACAAGCCCAGGGAGCACGCAATGCAGAGGAGAGGCAATAAAAGTAATGAAAGAAGCAAAGGCAATTAAAGTTGTGTGTGCATGTGTGTGTGTGAGAGTGTAGGAAAGCGTGGCGGAGATGAGTCTAACTGGAGGCGGGCCGCGGGAATGCTCTACAGCTCCATATCCCCCATAATCCCTCTGTGATCGGCCAGCAGCCCCTCGTGTGCTCCCAAGTCTGTTATCCTTCAGCTGCGCTCACCGGCTAATCTGTACAAAAGGACAATCATACATGTAGTACACACACATCGCATTACCGTCATACAGAGGCACAGCACCACAGCACAAAGCACAATTATTATGACCCCACTGCAACGCACACCTAAAAATAACCCACTAAACACAAAAGCATTAAGGCACAAACTCACACGTGTTTAGTTTGTGAAAATGAGTTGCTCTTCTCCCGCCCTCCTCCATGCAGCTCCCTTGCAGTCACTGAGAATCATTATCTTCTGATGCAGCCACACAAGAAACAGCAATTATTTCTAAAGGCAAAACGTAAAAACAGGAAATACACAAATACACACAGCGCAGAGTAATCGGTTTTGGTCGTTTGGATGTGTGGGAGCGCAGTAGGTAACAGGGGCTCGGACCTCATTCCTTCCAGCTGAGTTTCCTGACTGCAAAATGACAGAGATTATTTTCTTAAACCAATTATAAGGGTGCACTGCTGTTGCTTCCATCTGACATTGACAATATACAGGCTGATCTGTTCCGAGAGATAACCTTAATATGTGCTTCAGGTTATTACATTCTTATTATCATAACTCTATGAATATATCCATACTAGTGCTGTCATGCGATTAAAAAAATTGAGAGATTAATTAATTATGATCTGTAATTAATTAATCTAATTAATCTCATTTTAATCTCACCTAAAAATTGCTGAGAAAAGCCTTCAATTTGAGGTATTTTCATTTAAATTCATTATTACATTATTGTGGCAGATCAAAAGACTGATTTAAAAAAGTGACTTTATAAAGTCATTTATTGTTTAACAAATCTCTCCAAATTGGCTGTTGAGCCCAAGTCTCCATGAATAAGAAACTGTTTGCTGTAAAGTAGCAAAGACGAGGAAATCTGAACATAATAACTTTTGTCTACTTAAAGACAATAAAAAGATCTTTCCTTAACCATATTAAAAATATTATTGATAGAGAAATGCTTTATATATGAGATCACTGGTTTTAGTCCTGGTTTAGTCCTGGTTTAGACCTGGTTTAGTCCTACTTTAGTCCTAGTTTAGTCCTGGAATGGATTAATCCTGGTTTTAGTCCTGGTGTTAGTTCTGGTTTAGTCCTGGTTTAGTCCTGGTTTAGACCTGGTTTTAGTTCTGGTTTTAGTTCTGGTTTAGTCCTGGTTTAGTTCTGGTTTAGACCTGGTTTTAGTCCTGGTTTAGTCCTGGTTTAGACCTGGTTTTAGTTCTGGTTTTAGTTCTGGTTTAGTCCTGTTTTAGACCTGGTTTTAGTTCTGGTTTTAGTTCTGGTTTAGTCCTGGTTTAGTCCTGGTTTAGACCTGGTTTTAGTTCTGGTTTTAGTTCTGGTTTAGTCCTGGTTTAGTTCTGGTTTTAGTTCTGTTTAGTCCTGGTTTAGTTGGTTTAGACCTGGTTTTAGTTCTGGTTTAGTTCTGGTTTAGTCTGGTTTAGTCCTGGTTTAGACCTGGTTTTAGTTCTGGTTTTAGTTCTGGTTTAGTCCTGGTTTAGTTCTGGTTTAGACCTGGTTTAGACCTGGTTTTAGTTCTGGTTTTAGTTCTGGTTTAGTCCTGGTTTAGTCCTGGTTTAGACCTGGTTTTAGTTCTGGTTTAGTCCTAGTTTAGTCCTGGTTTAGACCTGGTTTTAGTTCTGGTTTAGTCCTGGTTTAGTCCTGGTTTAGACCTGGTTTTAGTTCTGGTTTTAGTTCTGGTTTAGTCCTGGTTTAGTTCTGGTTTAGTCCTGGTTTAGACCTGGTTTTAGTTCTGGTTTTAGTCCTGGTTTAGTTCTGGTTTAGTCCTGGTTTAGACCTGGTTTTAGTTCTGGTTTTAGTTCTGGTTTAGTCCTGGTTTAGACCTGGTTTTAGTTCTGGTTTTAGTTCTGGATTTAGTTCTGGTTTAGTCCTGGTTTAGACCTGGTTTAGTCCTGGTTTAGACCTGGTTTAGTCCTGGTTTTAGCCTTGGTGTTAGTTCTGGTTTAGAGGCGCACAGGAGGAAGCGCGGCGTTTACGCGCGTACGATGAAGGTGTGTGTTTTGTTTGTGTGTGTTTGTGTTTGTGTGTGTTTGTGTGCGTGTCCCCTCATGTGGCAGGTCACTATAGGACAGTAGTGCAGACATCATGAGCCTATGCAGGTTGTTTTCAGGCGATATTATATTTGTTATTTTCTTTTATATTTCACGTCGGGAGAATAATTTCCAAGACACGAATGTGTTTTTACCTGTGCACTGCTGACTCTGTTCTACTGGCTCTTCGACCTGACGCCGCCAACGTTAACATGACGTTTATATCGCTCTTACTGCGTGTGTTTTGTGTGGGTTTCCAGCAATGAGTGGAATTACCGAAATTAATTTTTTTTATAAATGTGTTTTTTGTGTGTGTGTGTGTGTGTGTGTTTTTATGTGTTGTTGTCCCAACAACACATAAAAACAGATTTTATAATAAAGCGACTCGCATACAGAAACAGTAAAGTTAGAGATTAAAAATTAGATTAACGCGATTAAAAAACATAACGCGCTAAATATGACTGTAATTAATTAATCGCAATTAACGCGATAATTTGACACCCCTAATCCATACGTATGAATATGTATGGAGTGCATAATCAAAGTATCACTGTCTTTAGGTAGAGAATTGAGTGTTAAATTAATTCTATTGGTCAAACTGTGCACAACAAGTGGCGGAGGCTACCTGCACACAAAAGGAAAACAAAAACATGTAGAAAGATGATTTAAAAGAAGTATAAAATATACAATAAAACAAAATCACATGGCAGCCCAAATTTCAATGAAAAGTAGTTATTATACACTGCACAAATGTGACGCTTCACGTAATTAATAAATATTATCAACAAATATGTCTTAAATAATAAAGAAGTGACTCACAATCAATGAAAAGCCACTTTTTAAAAGCAGTAACAGTATAAGCTGATTGGATTGTCCAATTTCAGGAAATACCCTCAACTCTCTGCGACCTACCTAAAATTCTCAAACAGACATTGTATTTTAATCAGCTTTAAGAATACAAAGAAAACAAAAGTTATCCCCTTCTTTACAGCAGGATCTGTGCTGAAGTGGAGCATTAAGGATCAGAGTGACCTCTCTGGAGGTTACTATTGGGCTTTGTAGCCCCGTCTAATGACCACAAATGCTCTGTGAAGGGAGTATGATCAGCCCCAGCCATCTAAAGCTAAGATATGGCATTATTATGAAACCCCAATATCATAACTGTGCTCAGGACTTGGCAAGGGGCTGGTGGGTTTGGCTGCTGCTTAAGAACGGATCACTGGTGTGTTCCTAGATCTGATCATTATCATCTTGTCCTCAAATTCACTTTTCTATGACAAGTTTAGGCATCTGAAAAGAGAAATTTCACTTTAATGGGGAACAAATAACAACAGGACTCAAAAGTGCAAAAGGAAATCCATAAGGCTCTCAAAGTTCAAGAAAAACAATGTTCACTGTTTTTAGCACAGCAATGCAAACACTACGATGGTATGTGTTTAAAGAGGGTAACTGAGTTTGAATGCAACTGTTGAAAGTTTACTCAATATGCCTCTTTGCTCTCCCACATTTTGGGTTCTTAAAGGTGCATTTTTGTAAATTTTTGCCAAACTGCTTGTCTCTATGGAGATGTTATTGCTCTGCCTGGAATGCTTCACAATATGGCATTAAACTAATCAACCTGCATCTCCTGGTTAAGCATATAAATTGTGGTTAGATGGCTAACCTGGGATAACTTGCTCCATTCCTAAATATTAATGTTGTACTGCCTCCAAGCTATCGCAAAGGCTGCAATTATTTAGGTCCTCGGCAAACATCGAGATATCCTGTTTTATTATCTATAAAAATCCTATAGTTTAGACCTCTACAAACAGATTCTGAGATGCATTTGTTTCTTGAATTATTTCAGCAGTTCATATTTCAGTTTTCTAACATGATTACTTTTGGACATGTTTAAAATGTGCACATTCAACAGAATACAGCTACTAGTATTAAAACATAAATTGCAAATCTAACCACAATCACAAGTAGATATTTTGCTATAATCATTCAGTCCTACTCCAAACTGTCTGCATCAAGTCAGGATAAAAATCTTATCTAGACTAATCGGGTTCATCTATGCTTCCCAGTCATGTACCATTGTAATTGTGCAATTGACAGTGTTAGCACAGGTGAGCAGATGCCTCATGCACCTTATATGCATGAAGAAAATCTAATTGGGATTAAAGAGATTAATTTGTGACACTAATGTGGACAGAGACTTTTCCATTGGCATTTCTTTGTGTTTGTAAAAGATGTGCTCTAGTTTAATTTAGTAGCACATGAATGCTCGGTAAATTGCAGTGCTTCAGGCTCCTGTCCCTATGGCTAGTCTAGGCACACACATCGTCAAACTTGTATGGCTTGTAAAGATCTGACTCATTTCTTGTAGCATCCACTGGGGTTCAAAAATAATTACTAGTTTTTCAAACACAAATTCTGAGTGAAACTAATTCAATTTGTGAGCATGGCTGGAGGGTTTCTCGTACTGAAAAAGGTTGTATCAAAACTCCAATCACATGACAAGCATGGGGAGCAATTACTTTACAGATTACAGAATGACCTTGAGAAACAGCTCAAAAATGATATGGGACCATAAATTCCAGGTAGAGCAAAAGTTTTCAATATTTTAATTTACAACAACTCTTTAGTATATTATGTATCTTCTCTTTCATTTTAATCAAGAAGCAACAAGCTTGCTGCTAAAACAATTTATTATGCATTATAACTAAATTATAAAAGCTATGTAGACACAAATCTATCTCTAAAATTGTACACAAAGAAAAGAGTGCAAAGAATGAAATTATTTATATATTTATTTTTAGGATAACCAATGCTACATACTGGATCTTGTCTTTCAGTTGGCCACCCTTTCAGTGTAACCACAACCTTGACATTGTCTTTGACCTTGGGTTTTAATTCAAAACGTACACACTTGGACTATCTGTTAAATATTTTGGAGAATTAACCAAGCAAATCAGAGGTAAACCTATGAATCAGTGGCCATTTGAAAAGAACAGATTTAAAAGCTGATAAGATTGGAGCAGATAAAACATGCACAAGCAAACCAACCATGTGTTTACAGAGCAGTACACTGAGACACTTACTTCAATCAATATATTGATGTTTTGTAATAGGCTCTAAATGACTCAGGTTAGCGAGTGCTGCGTAGAAATCCTTGCTGTTTCTGCATTTCAGCAAAGTTGAACAAGAAGAAAAAATACCATTAAAAATAACAGTGCGAAATGTAAGTCATTAGCAAGTCTTCACTAGAAACCAATTGCTACAATCTCTGGTTCTATTGACCTTCATCACAAATGTGTATGTTGAACCCATGCCAAATTCAGCACATTAAATATTTAACAGTGTATTCCTGCCTAATGAAATTGTATATGTTGACCTTTTGTCCCCATGTTGAATTTATTACCCCACATGTGTACATATACTAGTACATACGTGTGTGTGTGTGTGGGGGGGGGGGGGGGGGGGGGGGGGGGGGTATATGTATATGTGTATGTATATGTGTAAGGTGTTTCTGCATGAATCCTTTCTACATGCCCTTTGCCGAATGCATTTAAGAATATAGACATGTTTAAATGGTATTAAATTGCTAATTTCAGGTAGATCATGTTTCTATGTAATATAAATATTTTTTCGACTCAGAGAGAGAATAATTCTTGGGCATAGGACAGAGGGATATAAAGGGTAGAGCCCGACCGATATATCGGTTGGCCGATATTATGGGCCGATATGGGCACCTGGAGGCATATCGGCTATCGGCTGATATGCTTGCTGATAGGGGCCGATATTTTACATGGGCATATGATACGTCGTTAAAAATCTTAGACTCTCTACATTATGTTCATTTAATCCAATTTACAGACAGATAAATGTCCAAATATGTGGCTCCACATCAGTATTTATTTACGGAGTCATTTGTCTGTGTGTGTGTCCATACTGTCCCTGAACACACCACAGAGTCGCGTCACTCACGTGTGTTTGTTTACACCCGCAGACACAGATCTAAACATTGAGATTATTTTCTTTTTACGGACAGTCTGAGTCTGTTTTAAAGTCTGAATTAAAAGGACATTTATTAGTGCATACTTGTGATGTGAGGAGGAGCCTGTATGAGCGGTGAGTGTTGGAAATATGTCGACTTTGAAGCTAGTTTTGGTCATTTGTTAGCGGTTAGCTGCTGTAGCTCTCACACATAAACAGACTGTTTTCTATTGGTCTATTGTAAAGTGACTACATTGGCCGTATATTTGTTACTGGACCTGCAATGATATGTAAATGAACTGTGAATAGACGTGTGAATTATGACATTTGCGCATATAATTAATTACCGCGGAGCGCACGTATTTACGGCTAAAGGCTAATAGCGCTAGTTTCTTTACTAGTTATGGGTCCGTCGCGAACGAAATGACTCTTAGAACCGGCTCTTTGAAGGGAACGACGGGAGCCTGATCCTTATTGGGAGCCGTGTTTTCTCTTTTCTCTCACTTTTTTTCTCTTCACGCCGCGTGCAGATTCGTGGTTTGACAGCGGCAGCGGCTAAAAACGAAACTTTGAGAAATTTGCGTGTATATAGGATAAAAAAAACAAAAAAAAACAAAAAAAAAAAAAAACCCGAGCATATTTGGCTGTAGTTTAGCATAAAATAAATAAGTCCCGGTTTAGTCCTTTTTCAGTCCTGGTTTAGACCTGGTTCAGTCCTGATTCAGTCCTGCTTTAGACGTGCTTTAGTCCTGCTTGCAACAAAAGAATCTGAAGAGCCGCTTGGGAGCCAAAAGAACCAGCAGCTTTTAGTGAGCCGAGCCAAAAGAGACGGTTCTCTAAAAAGAACTGGAATACCCATCACTAGTGTCTAGAATGTGATGCAAAAATGCCATTAAGCCAACCTACTGTCTGTAAATATGATGTAAAGAGGCAGAATAACAATAAATGTTGCCTAAATAAACCCAATTTAAAATCCACCAGAGCAAAACCTAAGTTTTTTAAACAATTCAACATTTACAGTGAATTTTTACATCACTAAATATATATCGGTGATTATATCGGCTATCGGCAGCTCCAACGCTCATTATATCAGTTTCATATCGGCCACAGCAAAATCCATATCGGTCGGGCTCAAATAAAGGGTTTCCCTAACATACTTGAGGAGCACATTAGTGCTGACCACATGTTGCTCTGTCACCCTCTGCCTCAGCATGTAAATGTGTGTGTGGTAGAGCGTGAGAGAAGCCTGCAGCCTTTACGATGCTCACCTCCCT